>NC_086237.1:33530836-33828336 GCF_036321145.2 Pelmatolapia mariae | reverse complement strand
AAGTCATTATTGCATTATTGGCTCAGTGCTAAACTGACAGCTTCACAGCTCCCTGAGTCTTCAGTTGCTCCAAAACACATCAGGTGGGGTAGTAAGAGAAAGAAGTCATATTTCTCCCATACTGACTTCTCATCACTGGATCTGCCGCACCTTCCTGAGCCTGGTTCTGCCTGAGCTTTCTTCCTGTTAAAAGGGAGGTTTTCCTTTCCACTGTCGCCAAAGTGCTTGCTCATGGGAGGTTGTCCCATTGTTGGGATTTCTCTGTATTATTCCAGGTCTTTACCTTACAATATTAAATGCCTTGAGGCAACTATTGTTGTGATTTGACGCTAAGTAAATAAAATTGAATTGAACTCTTTTCCTCACATATAAAGTCTTGAATAATCAGGTCCCATCATATCTTAAAGACCTTAAGATATCATAATTTCTGCACTTATTCAGGTCTGGATCAGGTGACCCTGAGCCATCTCCCGGTTATGCTGCTACAGGCTCAGGCTGATGAAGGATGCAGGGACCTGCGGAGCCCGGTGCTGCTGGAGGGCTCTTCCTGTTAAAGTGAAGTTCTTTTCTCTTTAGTAAGATTTTTGCTAGTGAAATTGAAGGTCTGTATCCTTGAACTTCAGTCACTGAAGCCTTTTTATAATGCATATACATACCTTTAAATGAAACGATAGGCCATATACATTTTAAATATAGGACACAGAAAAGAAAATGCACTTTTTTTTTTATTACAGTTTGGTCATTTTTAATTGACAATCATGGAATATCTCAAAATAAATATTAAACTGTGTCAAACTGTACATGGAGAAGCACAAATGTAAAGTTCACAATTTGCACATGTGTGATTGGATAAATTCAAACTACTGATATTCATCTCACATTATAAAAATGGCTTTAATCTCCAGTCTTTGCCAGGTGGGATTACCTTTAGGAAACTGTCAATTAATGCTGTAAAAATCATTAAATACATACAGCTGCTTCAGGTATAAAATACATATCTTACATATCTGCATCCTTTTAAGCTACAATGGGATTTATGATTCATGATATTTCCTTCAGAAACTGACAGACACCAAGGAGTATCTGTGTCATCATACAGTCTACATGTGGCACGTTCGAGTGATATGTTTGGCAAAATTTTGACTCTGACATATGTGTTTTATTTACAAAAAGTATGTATGTCCATACATCTCTGGCTTCTGCCCATGTTTCCCATGACCTCCTCTCACCCCCGTGCAATGCACTCTATTGTTTTCCTGCAGCCACTGCATACATTTCATTTATTTTCTCCTGGTACATCTTCACAACAATGGGCCTCCTCAGTTTCATGGTGGGTCCTAGAAGGACAACAAAGAAAAGTAGGTTATTTTGATCTCACGATAAAGTTTAACATTCCACTGAGCTTAAAGAGATTAAATCACTGCTGAAAAGACTACACGGAAACGCTGTTTGGCAGTGACTCCAGCTACAAACCTTGACCTTGGTTAAAAATGATTAACAGTAAGTTAAAAAAAGCAGAAGCAGATACTTCCTTATTTTAAATGGCAGTACTACATGTACTAAACTTGTAGGAAAAGGAAAACAAATTTCAGATAGCTGACCCAGTTCTCCTCCTGTGACGGAAAAGTCTTGTTCCACTATAACCCACTTCTGGACCTTCTGGGCATTGGATGTTGATCGGGCATTAACACGCTCAATGCCAGCCTGAATGGCACTGTAAATAGCTGGCTCCTTATTGGCTGTAATCTCTGACACCTTGGTTGCTTTTACGCCGTGCTGCTGGCAAAATTCCAAAGCCTCTTGATTCAGCTCATCTGTGGGCTCGCCGTTGTCATCCACGACACACTGCAGAAAAAGAAACAGAAGTGGTAACTCTTTTTTTTTTTTTTTTGCTTATTCAGCAACAGTGCCTGTATGCAGGAAGAGAGGGTCATTTACTTTAAGTGTGAGTAGCATGGAGAGGAACTTGAGCTTGTCTCCAATTAGCATGGCGTTGCTGATGATGGGCAGTTCAGACTTCACTGCATCTTCAATGGGGACAGGAGGGATGTTCTCGCCACCCGCAGTGATGATGAGCTCTGTGCAGGAAAGACAAAAACGTGACACCTCTTATTAAGTTGGCATATCTCAATAGCTGGTTGTAGGGTTTTAAAAAGCTAGCAGTGAAAATAGCCAGTTCCACGCTTGACTTGACTTTTATGCACTCACTACACAAAAACGTGTGATTACACAAAAAAGTCTGAAAAAGCATATTTTTAATTCTGCTGATCAATATGTCCAAATCACTATTTTAATTTATTATACAAACAGATGGGGATTACCTTGAGTAAAATGTCAGTTCATGGTGTAAACAAGAGAAGAAAGAATTAAAGCTAGAGAAGACAATCATCTTACACCAGCTGTAAGTGGTATTATTGCAAACTGTAAGTTTCTAGGCATCACAGGAACTCAGCCACGAAATGTCCAGGTTCACACTGCCGAAGCTCTAGCTCTGCTGACTCAGTAATTGCAGAGTATTAAACCTACTCTGGCATTAACATCAGCTCAAAAACTGTTTGCCAGGAGCTTCGTGGTGGCCGCACAGCTCCTGTAGGTTTAATGTGTAGGTGGCCCAGTATTTTTGTCCACAAAGTGTAAGTAAGTTATGTGTTTGTTTGTTTGTTTGTTTGTTTGTTTGTTTTTCAAATGTATAATGTACACTTTTCAAAACATAAGATGTTCTTCTAAAGTGTGTGCTATTTTTTCCCCCCATAAGAGTTAGATTTTAATGCTGGTAGTGCTCAAATAATCAGATGGTAAATCTGTGACATGTTTGTGTCAGCTCCTCTGAGGTTGTATTATTAGGGTAATACTTCAACTACTGTTAAAGCTAAGGTAGCTTTGACAACTTTATATACATTCACAGACGCTTTATTAGGCACACCTTGCTACTACTGGGTTAAACCCATTCCCACATAGCAGACAGGTGTGGCCCAGATCTGGTGTCAAGCCGGCACTGCTGGCTGACTTCTGGCATGGTAAGTGGTATGTCATCCAGATATGGGCCAGGCTGGTCATAGATGGCACTGTCTATGTGATGGCATGCCACATCCGGCCCAGTTGTGGTTTGGTTTATGTGGCCCAGGCTCATAGAAAACAGGTCTGGCCCAGATCCGGCATCAAGCTGGCACTTCTGACTGACTGGTGTCATGGCAGAGTGTATGTCAACCTGATGTATGTTCCTATTTTAGTTAGAAGACCCAAATGCCATGTTGCAATACTATACTGCTATGGTAGCCAATGTTTCAAATGCAGGTTTGACAGGTTTGTGAGTGTACACTTTATCCAAAACCTAGTGAGGGTTTACTTATATTTGCCACCAGGTGGCTGTAGCTCAGGAGGTAGAGCAGGTCACCTACTGGTCGGAACCTTAGTGGTTTGATCCCTGGCTCCTCCAGTCTGCATGTCAAGAGTGTGAATGTGAATGTACTTAGGAAGCACTTAGTTTAGAGAAAGTCTGTGATTGGGGCATGTTGTATAGAGTGCTTTGAGTAATCTGGAAGAATAGAAAACCGCTATATAAGAATCACTGTCTGAACAGAGGTTTGTCAAGTTACATTTGCACTATTATGTTCCGGCACACAACTTACACATGGCCCACATACCGCAAAGAATGGTGGCCCAGATTTGGTTTGCCAGAGGTAATCCACACTTGGGCCAGCGCAGGACCACCAGTGTGTCTACAACTGGCCTTGTGCTGGCCCATGTGTGGGCCACCTCTGGCAAACCAAAGGGCCGTCATTCTTTGCGGTATGTGGGCCATGTATAAGCACATTGTGTGGGCCAGATCTGGGCCATACCAATTTTGCTATGTGGGTTTTTGCCTTCAGAACTGAACTTTTCTCTCTGAGCAAAGTGCTGGAAGCAGGACAGCAGTTTGAAATGATTTATGCTTTGTGACATGGCATGTTTACCCACTGGGTTATATCTTAGACTCTTCTTAGTACTTGAACTAGGAAATAGAAAGCATTTCTGAACTTGTTTAGAAACAGGTTCAGCTGTTTTGTTGCCAGTGGCAGTCAATAGAAGTGTGATAAGTGTGTCACATCTATAACCTAAATGTGTCTTTTGGTGCATTTTCTCCCAGACTCAGAGCTATAGCTTACCCTTGATCCTTCCTGTGATATACAGAAAGTCTTGTTCATCGTATCTTCCCAGGTCTCCAGTGTGCAGCCAGCCATCCTCATCCAAAGCCTCTGCTGTTTTGTCTGGCATGTTCAGGTAGCCCATGAAGATATTACGACCCCAGAAACAGATCTCTCCATTCCCATCCGCATCTGTATTCACCAGCTTTACCTTACAGCCTAGCATCACCTTTCCACAGCTGGAAAGACAAATCAAAAACCAGTGATGTGACCAGAATCTGCAGTAAAACTGTTAATTTAGCACATAGAAATCAGAGCAAAATAACACAAATGTGGCTTAAATATGATCATTTAACAATTTAAGGAGATGGTTGTATTCCTAAAAACAACAATAACTCCTGGCCCTGACACTTTTTTTTTTACATTATTGATTTTTTACAGTAAGAAGCTCCGTTACAAAATTAAATATTTTAATACGTTTGGACAAACATTTTCAAATTGTGTCTGTTTTCTGATGCTTTAGTCTAAATGAACCATCCTCATTTTTATTTAGACGGGAAGTATGAATATATAAAGAGCTGTGGCTGCCTCATGAAAAAGAGAGATCATCTGCAGACTGCAGAGATATTTGAAACAACACATGGTAATAATTGATAATGGAGTCAAAAAACTAATCATCACACAAATTACTGTAACAAATAAGCTAACTAAAAATATACAAAAATATGACAGAAAGTGTCACAGAAAGAGCCCAGTTAAGCAGAAGCATAGAGGCTGTGTCATATTTTTTTATGTTTTTATTGTTTTACATGTAAACAGATGTCTCCTCAGGCTTTTAGGACTTATTCTTATGCTTTTAAGTATATTTTGCTCTTTCACATACAGTTTTTTTTATTATTATTATTATTTTAGAGTATTTCTTCCCTCTATTTATGTAGAGCAATGTCATACAAACTTCCCCTTCACTATAAAAGAGTTCAGTTTACTTCTGCTCTATTTTGAATGTATTAGAAAGCTTGTATTTTATATAATATAGAAATATGCCTCTGCAGTCATCCTGAGCTCTAGAGCTTGAAGTGACTTTCAAGCTCAGCACAAAAACAAACTCCAATAAACCCACTGTTCAGCACCAAGGAGCAGACAAAGTTAAGTTTTTTCCCCTTCAGAAGGCAGTAAAAACAAAATCAGAGCTGGAAACAGTAAATCTAGGACTTCAGATGGACTGAAGTGTTGATTCAAAGAAGTTTTGTTGCTGTGATTAAAATAAACAGGCCACTGCTAAGAAGTCTATTTCCTTATTAGATGCTGTCAGTTTTTTGTTTACAGTTTATTACGTTGACTATAATCTATCGGGTATGCTTGATGAAAAACAACCATCTATCACCTTCAACACAATATTTTTCGACACCTGCTTTAACCACAATGCAACACCTGAGTCACGTCAGTGCCTACCTTGTGACGCGGTATTCATCGATGGAGACGGTGTGAGGGCCACAGCTTTCACTCATGCCATACAGCTCTTTCACAGGGATGTTCAGGCTCATGAAGTAATCCAGAGTGTCTTTGGTAATCGGTGCAGCTCCAGTGCAGCATATCTTGCAGCGGTCCAAGCCCAAAGCAGAACGCACCTTCTTGAAGACCAGATTATTAGCCAGCATGAAGCCCCACGGCACCTGATTCTTTCTGTAACACACAAAATAAACCAATATTTTATCAAACTTATTGAGGATCTTTTTTGTTTAGGAATAATGAACTTAACCAAACTTTAAATATGATTTTAAATAAGTTTTTTTTTAGGTAAAGCTGAGCATCATTGGCCGTAGTGCAAAACACCTGGCCAGTGTCTTGCATGATTTTTTTTTCACTCTCTTTCTCCTTTTATTTCTTTAACCAACACAAAGTAATTTGAGAACTGACCAGCTTCAGCCTAAGGCACCTTCTTTTATGTTGTGCAGACCTGATTGGCCTCACCCTGCTGGGTTATCCTGCAGCCATGGTTTGAGACTTTCCTCTTCTCTTCATGTTTCTTGCTTTACTTTGTAATTTTATCATTTATTTATTCTGTCCTCTTGTACACTGTGCAAGTTTCTTAATGTTTTTCTCGTTTCTAAAATTATTCTGTAAGTACTCCCGCTCACAGTGTTTGGGGGCTTGTCCGAGTTACTTAAAAACTGCTTTGAGAAAGGCAAATTTACTACAAACAAACATGTGAAGAACCGATGACATTACCATCACTCACAACTGCACAAATAAATCTTTCTATGTGTTATGAATGTTATAAAGTGATGGCCTGGGGATGTTAAACTGTACACACATGTGACGTGTTCTTCTAACATCCCTGCTGCTGTCTCACCCATTCATGACACTGTAGCTGTACTGCAGGCCGATGGACTTGGCAAAGTCGGCCACTCTCTTCTTCATTGGGGATGCTTTGGCTCCCGCAGCTTTCATCTTCTCCTCGATCTTCTCCCACACACGAGGAACTCCCAGGAAACAAGTTGGGCGAACCTCTTTAAGTGTGTTTACTAAAGAGCCCTGGAAAAATTAATGGTCATTACAGTCAAGTATATTTGGTCATAGTTAATGTTTCCTTTTTCATGAGGTAATAGTCATGCTTACTTTAAGGGCATCTGGGTCTGCAAAGTAGACAGTCCCAGCTAAGGCCATGCAGACCCAAATATCAACCATCTGGGCTGCGACATGGCTGAGCGGCAGGTAACTGACCAGGATCTCCTCACCGCCTTTTGCTTTTAATATGGTACATCCCACATGGGCAGTCCATGTTATCTGCACATTTAAAAGTGGGGAAAAGGTCAACAGGTATTTTCTTTCGCCAAATATTTGTTTGAATCTTTAGAGTCCACGTCAACAAACTCCTTTCACACATTGATCGAAACAACATTATGAAATTACAGTAGAAGAACTCGCCAGATTATATAAAAGCTCTGTGGTTGAACCAGTAGTGCTATGGTTTAACTCTTTGAAGAGTTAAAAGCTTGTCCTTACATCCTACAGCCTGCATAAGATATGCTGCAGTAGTTTGCAAATTTAATTTATTCATGTTTATTAAAGGTGCTAGAACTAAGTTAATGAAGTGAAAACTGCAGCTTCATAATGAACTACTTCAGATGCAAATGAAACATAAAAAATAGAGCTCAAATACTTAAAAAGCAGTAAATTGGTACAAGACTACTTCTCAATCTAAGTTTTTATTATTTCAGTTTGGTATGTTTTCATATGTTATGTGAAGTGTAACATTTTGCTCTCTCTTGCAATGATAAAAAATAAATCTTTCAAAATTTACCAGATCCAGATCTTTGAAAGTTGTTCACTTCTAACTTGAATCAGGCTCGACTTCAGGTAAAATGTTTATGTAAATCCATCCATGAACTAAATGAACTGTGCTAACAAACAAACTGGGCCAGTCATTTTGGCTAATCTCCTTGGAAGAGGTAAACGCTTCTACGTGAAATTTGTGGGTTTTTCTGACTTTTGATAATTTAGAACAAGACAGAAAAAAGCTGTAATCTAAGCCTTAACAACTTGATGGCTACTTAATAAAATGAACAGTATTCAAAGACTTTTCAGTTCAATCTTAAATCTTAAAAGCCAATACCTTTTAGAAGCAGAGAGAGAGAAATCTCTTGTCAGGGCTACTCACATTGTCATGGCTCAGCATGACTCCTTTAGGGTTGCCAGTGGTTCCAGAGGTGTAGATGAGGGTGCAGCACTCATTGGGCCGAAGACTGTCAATCACAGCATTCAGCTGCTCATCGGGCACGTCTTCTCCCAGCTTCATGAACTCTTCCCACTACAGAAATAAGGACATTGAATCAAAACAGTGCATCAATAATAAGTAAATAAATGTTTGCTATGTAGACGTACTGTATACAGGAACGGTGCTTTCTGCTGTAGCTCGCCTTTGTACTGAACAATGGCTCTCAGATGCGGTAGATGATCTTTAACCTGTTAAAAGATACAAAGATAACATGTGAGGACAGAACCTTTTCTATCTTTACGAACATTTTATACAGACCAAGGAAATTATTAAAAAATGCTATAAAATGCTATATCACAAGTAATACATGTATTACTTTATACAGAGATGGTGGTGAATTAAGATGAAACTCCTGACCTGCAGGATTTTGTCGAGCTGTTTCTGATTCTCCACAACCAGGACATTGGCCTCGCAGTTGGCAGCCACATACTGACAGGCCTCTGGTGAGTTTGTGGTGTAAATCCCGGCTGCCAGCCCTCTAAGGGACAAACAATTGCTTGAGCTAAATGTTTCCTTGTATGAGTCACTGTCATTTTTTACCAGTTTGGCTACAGCTTGATGTGAAGTGGAAAATAATTATATATTTTGTTTGGTGAACAGAAGTGAGTATTTTTTAAACTGAAGATTAAGCAAGAAAAACTAACTAAAGTGAGGGGTGATTACGCCTATCCCAGCTGGCACAGGGCGAGAGGCAGCCAGCAGAGACAGGCAGACGGCCTTTCACAATCACACTGATTTTAGAATCAAAAATTAACCTAACCCTGTCCCATGTCTTTAGACTATGGGACACAAATAGAATTCATTGGATGAATTCTATTTGTGTATTTGTGCAGTTTGTGGAGGTGTCCAGACTGCACAAGTTGAATGTCCCTTAGTACTTCCTGACAGCTTGAAAAAATGCCAAATATTACATCCACGTAATTTTAACTGAGCCTCATGTGGGTGGAGACACAAACAGAGGTTCTGAGATAAGAAAGGACAAAGATAAATGTGCATGTCAGAAGAGACAGTGTAGAGGTGAAACAGGTCCAAAAATAGACTAATTTCAAATGTTATCAGATTCAGTTCCTTATAGAGTGATCTTACCCGGCCAAGATGCAGCCGATGTCTGAGATGAACCACTCAGCGGAGTTGAATCCCAGAATCCCTACACCATGGTAACGCTCCAGCCCCAACTGATAAAAACAAAGGACAGGTAGATGCTTTTAAAGAAGACGTGACTTTAATTACACAGCGGAGCAGGCGTATACCTTTGTTACTTCTACGTCTTGTTTCATTAGCCACTCCACTCACATGGGACACAGATATGGCTGTGAAACATAAAACGTAACACAAGATTTGCATTTCACACACCCAAGTTTCCAGCACGCTATTCTCACATCAAGAAGAGTAAAATAAGAAGTGCTGTTTATAAAACCTGGGCCAGGAGTTAAATGATTTATGCAGCCTTCGGTTCAAAGAGTATTGTTCAGTTACATAAACAAAACTTTCTAATTAAAAACAAACAAAAAAACAAACAAAAACAAGTTGATGTTTATTTAAATCATAATTCTACAATCATTTGGTTACTTTGTTTCTAATTCAGAGCATTTGATGACTTAAAAGTTCTAAGTTTGCGCTTTAAAGGAGCACAAGTGTCAAATCCTCTAAGCGCCTGGGTTTGAGGTTAATGCAGGAGGCAACAAAGACCTTTTAAGGCCAAAGAGCAAGAATGGGTGCAGGAAAGGTCTAAGGGAGAGTCCCTGGGAGTGATCCCCAGCATCTGCTGCACTCTTGGTTAAAAATGACAACTCTGGCAACTTGCTTTACAACTAACTTTGTGAATGAATGACAACAGCATACCTTAAAATGAATGACAAAATAAATGCTTAAATTATTTCATTATTTCACAATTCTTAAAATCCAGCTTTACTCTATGAAATAATGTTTAAGGCAAATTAATAACATTCTAAAGATCTACGACTGCCAAAATAGCTTCTTTGCACTATATTTGAAGTTCACTGAAGTATAATTTTTGTTCAACAGATGCAGGACAATTTGCAAAACAAGCAAACAAACCTTGAGAAAACTTTTCGCAGCTGCACGACACTGCTCGTAGTATTGGTTCCAGGTTAGAGTCATCCACTGGCCATCTTTTTTGGAAACCAAAGCTGGATGATCCCCATACTTCTCGACTGTCTCCAGGAACATTTGATGGACGGTGATGGGAGCCTCTGAGCCTGGCCCTGATTCCTCCATCCTCAGCCTCACTGCCTGCTCTCTGCCGCTGCTCCATAACTGGTCAGCTGGGGCTAGAGTTGTTGCCAAATGGGCCGTTGATAGGGGAACTGCCTTGGGCTCTTCTGTATTGGGAGAACAAGGGCAGCTGCATTTACTCGCCATGAATCACAAGTCAAAAGACACAGCTATCAGGTGTGTCACAGGACTGCAGATATCTCTGTGCTGTTACCCTAGGTGAGTTACTATAATGTGCAGTGTGCAGTAAAGCCTCTGCTGTTATCTGAGCTGAAACAGGAAGTTCCACATTACAAATGTATACCTACCAAGCAGGTTCAGTCAGAAGAAGTCATGTAATTTTAGCTACAGGACTGAATGAGCACAAAAACAACATACTGAATTCTGACATCCAGTGAAAATTCACGATAGTGTTTCACGTGGTTTTAAAAGGCGTGTTCAAGATGGTCTTTAGCACTTGATGCCCCAGTAATCCTGTATGCTTCAGCATTCCTAAGAAATTTTAAAGCCTTGCAGCCATCTGTCTTTATGAGAGGAGTGATAAAAAAATAAAACTACATTTTTTCAGCAGTTTTTTTTTTAAGTGTTATTGTCTTCTTTGTTTTCATATTTCCCGAAAATTTCTTTTCCATCCAGCTTGCGGTCATTTTATGTCTGAAAATATCTAAAATGATATTTATTTTCTTGTTTCTCCACAGAGTTGGTTACATCTTACCTTAAATGCCTGTGTGTTTTGACATTTAAAGTGACAAAGTTTATTCTTTAGCTTTTTTACAGTTTGCAAATGCTTGTATGTGTTCAGCCATCTCATTGAAAAATAATTATTTGAATCAACCTAAAACAAGATCACAAACACAATTTGTTGAAAAGAAGTGTTTTTTTCCACTCTAGCTTCTTATGTGAAAAACTTTGTGGTTTACACTCAAGGACAGGCAATTTCCTTTTAGTTTTGAGGCATTTTCTCATAGCGTTACAATCACCATTTCACCCTTACCTGTGGAAAATCCTTCAGTAGCTCCCTTCTGCTCAGACGACATGGGAGGCTGGGTCGGTAACTCAGTGTTACTGGGTGGATGGATCTTTGGAGCCAGTGTTGCACTGAAGTCGCCCGTCTTGGATTTCCCATTGAGTATGACAGATTTGTAGTTCTTTAAATCTGTGGCATCTGACTCAGCAGGAGCAGGAATGCTGGAGCAGACATTGAGATGACACGAATGAGAACTGATGATAATCGTGAAATCTAATTTTTAGATAGTTTGAAAAGAAGTGGTCCTATATTATCTATTTGACCTGCCCAGGGACTCATCTCTCTTTACATACCTTTCAATGTCACCGTCCATAACTGCAGGGCTATTGCTCTTCATAAATTAATTTTCTTTGAGCTTATGTCTGCTAGAAACAGAGAAGATGAAATTAGCATGAAAACCCTCCAGAAACCCTCCACCGAGGACTCTCCAAGCAGTTAAGATTAGGAAACAGCATCACTCCACTCATTTATATGTGACTGACATTCACCAAAGTCAGTGCAACAGGTCACAGCCAATGACCGCATGTGCTGCCAATCACACACGCAGCAGCAGCGCATGTTGAAACTACTAGTATTGCGGCAAGAAGCATTGCTAAATCCACGTAGACTTACTTTGTCTCCAAGCAGAAGCACCTTTCACCCAGATAATCGTGAAAGTGCTGCCATTACCAGTTAACATACTGAATAACAATCATGTCAGACTTAAAATAACTCTTCCTTGCTCTGTGCTGCACACAGTGAATGAATGCCCTCTAATGTGAATATTTAGCAACAGCAGAAACAGTTCAAATATTTTCTGCATATATTTTCCTCCAAGTTCAATTAACTGCACCAATAAAAGCAATCAGCCTTTGTGCAGGGATGTAACAACAATAAACAGACGGCTAACAAATGCTGACTTTGTAATAAAGATTGAAATCTGTCAAGATAAGCAGGATCTCAGTCCAACCTCAAAATTTCAAGATTGCCCTTGACAAGATTTCTCTCGAACAAAGTTCATAAACTTACAAAACTACAGTTTGGTAACATTAAGTAGGAGAGGAAAAATCTTTGCTCCAGATTATGTAAAAACTTAAACTGTCCTGTGATGCAAAAGAAGTAGATTTTAGCCTCACTGGTTACTTAGTTCTCACATTACACAGAAAGACAACTTAACTATTGAAAGTGCATTGGACAATCTATAAAACAGCAGCAGTGAGAGATGTTAACTCGCTGTGGATGAGCCTGCTCATCTATTCCTACGTTTTAGTCATATGTTTGACTTAACACATGCACTATGCATCCCTTGTCTACCCTGCAGTCTACATACTCAGTGAGGAAAAATGGAAAAAACAGCACAAACAAGTCTGAATTTTTATGAGTAAAAATAAATCTTTATGCACATCCTGCAGTCTAAATAGCAGTTTATTCTTTTCTCACTTAACACATTCAAAAGACATAGAAATCTCTGCTCTAGAAATGACATCCTACCTTCTCTGCTGACAGACCCAAGTGGCATTAACTTCAAGGCTGCAGTCAGGTGTAAGACAAAATTGCATCAACCTTTGCTCAATGCAGGTTCACAGATGTTGCCCCCTGGGGTAAATATCAACGCACAGGGGATTTTGATAAGATTGACGCGTACCTTGGTCTCACGAGACTTGCACAATCCTCTCAACACCTCCTGCAGAGGTTGTGTCACCAGATAGAGCTGTACAAGGAGAACTGGCTAAAAAAAAGTTTTGATTTGCACTAAAAAGAAGTGAGTTTGTTCCAGTGGGTTTCAGATCTGCTTGTAGCTTTGTTTGGAGTTTCTAACAGCTATAGGCACCTGTTATATTCAGTTACAGGATTAAGTGTCAAGCATCCAATAAGATAACAAAGCTTTGATGGGTGGGGGTATTATTAAAGTGTTTATTGTCTCAGTTAAACTTGTGATGGCGGTTATTATCACATGAAGGATGAGGCTGGTCGTAAAAAGAAATGATAAAACTAGATGAGATCTCTCTGGGTTTATGAGGTGATACTTTGACCTAGCAAAAAACAACAACAACAACAAAGTTTTCAGCATAAGGACAACTTGTGCAAATCTGGCTTCGTCCACCCGACTTTATTGGCACATCAAGAAAAAGGAGATGTCAGCAATAAAAAAAGGATGCATTAATTAAAAAAAACATCTCTTTAGTTCTTTTCTGGGATATAAAAAGAAATCAATAAGAAACGATAATGGAAAAGAAATATTTAATCATTAACAGAGTCCTCCTTTAACCATCTTCTATCCTTCCTGCACCATTAATGGCAGGGAACACTGTTTTCTAAGCAAATATAGGGGAAAGGTTATGCTTTGACACACAGTTACCTTGCTCACAGGAACTAAGGTCACTGAATCATACCACCTAGTCACACCATAGGCACTCCAACTGTGACTCACAGTGGTAGTCTGGGCACAAGCCATGTGTTTGAACCATTAATCAGGAGCTTCATCAGTGCCAGCGGCCATACTGACCAGACGGACACTAAAATACACACACAAAAATGAGCTGCAGGTAATGAATATTAGACTGCCTCCCTTTGAACAGGGTCCAATTTGTGATAAGAGATAGTAATGGTTATTACATAATAGACCATATACATTTCTCTATTATGAAACGTCTCCAGTGGACGAACAATGCTGACTTGTGTTCAGTGGAAAGTGTGAAACAAAATACTTAAAACATCAAACTTTTTGCAGTTTTAAAGGTTTCTTCCTTATTAACAACTACGGAAAGCTTACTACTTATTAGCGGTTCACAGCAATACAGCAAGTTCGTTCTAGGAGCAAACCATTTAACCCCTACAGGGTGTCAAATCAAAAGGCCCACACATAAGAAAGCAAATATAAAAATAACTCAAGTGTTTTAAAAGAAAACAAATACAAGTTAAAAAGGTGTTGAGTACAGTCTGGGCAGGTCACTTGTATTTACTGTCTAGGTTTATTAGTTAATATATGCTCAATCACACATATATATTTGCAGCTCCATTCCAGAGGTTACACTATCCTGTGGGGGGTTGCAGGAGGAGGATTTTCCACAGCATGGCAACCTCAAACACTCGTGTCGTTAATGGTTTATAACTTCATTGTTGTTAAAGCATTAGTATATAATTATATAATTAATCTTATCCTGGGCTTGGGCGTAGCTCCTCAGTTCATTTGCTGTCTGAAATGAGCTGTTGAGAAGGTTTGAAGAGCAGGTGGGTGTAGGAATAAACTGCCTGAAGCTGAGTGTTTCTGGGCAGAGTGAAGCATGAACTTTTCCTCTGAGAGGGATTACTCGCACATATCTGACCTCGTTGTTTTGAATCTTTGCTCTTAAATATGAGCTGCTACCATGGTAACAGTATACTGACTTGATTGGCGATTAAAGAACTGACTTGAGCTTTATTGTTCCATAACAGAATGTGTCTTTATTTGCAGCCATATCAAACATCAACTTCTGTCTTTTCCTTTTCACACATTTTTTCAACATATTTACATTGACATCAGCTTCGTGTATAAACAGGTATCATGCCATTATTATTGGATTAAACTGAGACACCACAATAAATGTGAAGCCCTTATCCTGGTGGCCATTTCATCTGTCTTCCTCCCAGGACGTGGATGTGAAGGTGGTAGACGGACTGAGCACCGTGCTTCCCGTCGTTGATCACTGGGAATTCAGTGTGGATGTAAACAAACAGTCTGTATAGTCACATTAATGTCTGGAGAATCATTACGGTAAAATGGTCTAACTTACCCACTCTGTACCCTTCAGTCAGAGATTCTTGCTTTGCCACATTTTTGGCAACAACCAATAAATGTCCTAAGAGCTGAAAGTGGAGAAAAGGAGAGCTGAAGAAATGATTTCCAGTCGACAGTGAGCTGTAAATGAAGCAGTTATGACTTCTTAAAGATTAATATTTAGTGTGTCCGGTCACAGAGGAGACCAAACTGGATGTGAGACCTACAGCTCATCCAGCTAACTTCAGGACTGATCCTGGGATTTCTGAACTACTTCTAACATGGTAACTTGCTGTGATACTAACCTGCACTAGAGCAAGTTACGTTCCACATAGTAATCATCAGGTATGAAATCAACGCCTACTGACCACTCAGATCTCCAGAAAATAGCGTCACCTTTCGTGAAGGATTCCTCAGACGTCTGTGCACGTATAGTAGGAGGTTTTAAAGTTTTTTAAATATCGTCTGAAGTCTTTGTCTTTTGGTAATGAGCACCAATAATAACAACAGATTCATACAAGAAAATATTTGTTGATTTGGTTTTTTTTTTCCAATTCTACAACAATGTTATTGCTCTATAAGTGTTACTATCAAATCTTAAAACAGAACACATATTTGTGCTTGTTGATTTTTTATCTGATTTAAAAGTAGTATACGCCTTCTGTTTTTAGATTTCTTCTTTATTCTTAGACTGTTAAACAAGGGAATCTAGATAACAACAGTAACATCTGTCTGTATATGTATCTAATCTGTGTTTGAATTTTAATCTGGACGGCTGGACTCCTTTACAACTTCCCTGCTATTAGTGCTGGGCGATATGACGATATATATCGTGTGGACGATAGAAAAGTGTCTATCGTGCCATTTGTCTTCTATCGTTTCTATCGTTTCTAACCCGAATTTTACAAATTATTAGATAAAATATATAATTAACCCTTTACAACCGGTCGGAGCAGGCACACTCCGTTTTCCCTAACTATTTTTAAATCCCTAGTAGAACTGTAACCACGTAAGGTAGCGCAATAATGTTTTTTTTTTGCATATGAAGCCGTAGGAGTTGTACTTACATCTTATTCCATTAGCTTGCCCTAGGTCACAGTTTTCTTCCACATATAGCTTTGCAAAAATTGCATAAAAAGCACTTCCAGCAACAAAAACATAATATTCCAGACTTGCAGCAACAAAAACATAATATTCCAGAAACACGCTTTGCCGATCCGATCAGCTGTTCATAACACTTCCTAAGTTGGAATATAAGTCAGCGCAACTATCGCATGTCCGCCATTACCTGTCCGAAACCGGAAGTGACGTCATTTTCGCGGAAAATGTAGTTTTTTTAAGCTTCAAAGCCTATTTTGGTGTTTTTAAAAGTCATGTTTGACTTTATGCTTTTCTGTATCGTTTCTGGGATGCTTAGAAGTCAAATTACACTGTTGGAAATAGTTTATTTTGATGCACATGCTGTGTTTTTGCAAATTTGCATTTATTTATTTTCATTTTTCCTGTAGTATATAAAAATTTGCGTATCTCAAAAATAAAACTATGAAGACACTCAAAATAAATTTCTCGTGGTTGGAAACTATTTTGTGCAACTTTTTTGTATTTACAGTTTTGAGGGATAAGCCTCTTAAATTTCTCTAACTAGAAATATATGTAAAAAAAAATAAAAAAAAGATTTTCAATTTTTTTGTAGTTTATTGCACTTTTTTGCAATTTATGTAGTTAATATGGACTTAATGCATACATATTATTAAAATTTGGGCTATAACGGTTGTATTGATGTATAGCAACTTGAAATGCTCCCACAAGTGGCACTACAGCATGTAAAATGTAAAGATAAGCTCTGGCGGACTTGGTTCTATGGTAGGTCTTAAAGGGTTAAATAGCCTGTGCAAATATATTAGTGTTGTCTTCTCACTATACATACTCTTAACTTTATGCAAGAGAAAATAAAGTATAAAAAAAATGATATTTTTCGCAAAGAAACTCTGTCTTGTGGTTTTGCGACATGGTGCTGCTTTACGTGCACCCAGATTTGCGACATGCTTTACGGTAACTCAAAACAAAGACTGCACCCTCTCCACTCGCTGTTTACAAACTGCATACTTTCCAGATGACCACAGGTCAGGTGGTATATCGTGATATATATCGTTATCGTGATATAAAATAATTCATATCGTGATAAATATTTTTTCCATATCGCCCAGCACTACCTGCTATATTATTTTATTTACCTGATATCTATTTAGGATTATAGGTTGCTTCCCTTGTGGGAAATATGAGGCTGCAGACCAGCCCACATTTGTTGCTGGTTATTTGATGTCAACACTGCCCATTTAATGCAAAAACACTCATACTGGTTGTTACATTAGGAAAGTCAGAAAACAAAAGAACATCTGGCAAGACCCTGGTTTAAGGCTACACTCTGGGTAGTACTGGTTTCAAATGAGGGAAAGGTAGCGCTTTTAGTGCTTCACCTATAGATTTCTTCCAGTGTTGTGACAACAGTTTGGGGTGAGCTGGTTCCTAAATACTATAAACTTGTAGCTAAAACAAGCTGTGCGGAAGTTGAGTATGCACAAACATCAATAAACCAGCTGTCTGTTGATGCTCTGGAAACTAATCTCACAGACATGTCAAATAGTGACACATAGACTTATAAAAAGGGAGCATGTGCTGCACAATCTCACTGCTTGTGACATGACCTGAGAGTCTAGACAAGAAAACACCAATTTACCTCAGCATCATCATCTTTGGCCTCACTTATTCTGGGAATAGGAATCCTTGGAATAACCAGGAAGTGAACAGGCGCCTGTGGGCTGATATCCCTGAATGCCAAACACTGATAAACACAGAAAAAAAATCTTATATATGAAGGACTGAACTGCAGAAATGTAACCACAAAATGTTTATTTATGAGCTCAGACTGTGCTTACCTTTTCATCCTCATAAATGATCTCTGCAGGGAGGCTTTTGTCGATCACTTTGGAGAAGATGGTTGAAGCTGGGGAGCCGTACTTCTTGCTGGCCTCCTCTGCCAGCCTCACCTCGTCACTTTTGGTGAACAGGGGTCTCTGGGGGTGAAAGACAGGCATGCATCACACATGGGAAAATCAAAAAGCTGCTTTAAGTACGTGTCGCAATGAAACCAAACCTCTTGGTGGTGGTGGGCCACTGCAGGTTCACCACAGCCACCACCAGTAGGACAGGTATTGTCAACATGCTCTGCAGCAGCTAACGAAAGGAATATGTTGACAAGAATGACAACAGGACGGTTTATTTTGATAGCAGATACCTCGCTTCGACAAACATGGGAAAAACGGCTGAGCTTAGCCGCTCTCGTCCCGAACAATGGTGTCCGCAAAATCTGACGACAGTACATAGCTGGCTTTTACAGTTTTGGTGCAAATAATTTTGTGTCTATATGTTTTTAAAGGCCGAACAGCCTGTTTATTGACAAAAAATACTGCACCTAACCAGAGCCGTTGCACCGTCCTAAAAGTCCAACTTTGACGGTGCCTTCGGGTACCCTCCTACCGTTTGGATTGCTCTTGTTGCATCAAATCTCTACTAGCGTCTGCCACCGTTTACAATAAGCTACATAGAAAATACACAGTGTAACACGAGTATGACGTTTTCGCTATAGTTTTGAATGATTTTGGTTTCAAAGTTTAGCGAACGTTTTAGATTTGTACCCACGTTTTTAGCGCGTTCAACTACAAATTCCGAAATTTCTGAGTGAACGTAAAGGCACCATCGCTTACGCGACAGGGCTTCATTCAAGAGCCTCAACGTTCTCTGACGCTAAACATAATGCTAAATTACACGACCATTTTATTAAATTACAAGACCACTGCCACAAGTAAATAAAATAAAATGTAATGTTCTTTAATACCGGTCTAAATATGTAAAAATTGTGCTTCTGTTCTGTGTCCTGTTCTGTTTGTATATGTGTGTTTTTGCTGCTGATACAACCAAATTTCCCCTTGTGGGACAATTAAAGGATTATTCTATTCTATTCTATTCTAAGTTTTGACTTATATTACTTTATTTAGGCGTTAGCATTCAGTCTGGCTCTTTTTTCAGCAAGGGGGTGTTGTGCCAAAAAGTGATTGTTTGCCAAAAACTGATTGCACGTATTTAAACTGCTATAAGTAAGTTCTTGGGCTATAATATGTGAAACATATGTCAAATGCATCCCTCATGGATGACATAAAGTCATCTGGAGCCACAAACAACATTCGTGTAACAAGGTTGAAGCCGCAATCATTTTTTGGCAGTGACCTTTATATAACCTTTATTTATGCAGTTAAAAAAATCTCATTAACATTAAAAATGTCTTTTGTAAGAGTAAGTTGGCCAAGAGGACAGCAGAAATGGCAGCAAATATTACAATAGTTCTGTAAAAATATTTTAAGTGGGGATAAAGGACCGGATTGGTTATAATGTAAGTACAATAACACAGAGTTGTAAATATACTTGAAAAAAAAAACAGATAATTTTTTAATTCTCTATATAACCCCTTTGTAAACGCTGTTCACCGAAGTCTATTTATCAACATACGTACACATAAAAAATACACGGAAACATTGGGAATCAGTTTTTGGCAGGCAATCACTTTCTGGCACAACAGGGGGCGCTGCTCTGAAAGACTGTTAGTTTGTGTGTCAACGAAAGTGAAGAAGAAGTTAAGCAAACATGGCGGCCCGCACACGGCTACCCTTGCTGTTCCCCAGAAACTTGTTTCCTTTCAGAAGCCAAAAGCTTGTCCACACTGAGGTTTCGGTCAAGGAGCCAGCGTACCCTCCAATAGTCCCCTCTCTAACGGCTAAAAGTAAATCTGCGCGGCGGCGACAGATTGAGGAACGGGTGAAGAAGATATGCACCTCCTCCGTGGAGGACAAGCTGTCCCTCATCACTCGCATCCAGCGGGAGAAATTTGTAGTTTACCCTCAGACTTTCGCACGGAACGCAGACAGATGGTACCAGCACTTCACTAAAACCGCGTACATCCCGGGCCTGCCCGAGAAATTCACCCCGGGCTTGGAGAAGACCACAGCCGCGGTTCCGGGGATCGACGATGATGCGTTCGCGGACATACGCTCCTTGGTGACCCGTGTGATCCTGCAAGAGCATTGGCAAATTAGGAAGCGCAAGCCTTTCATGTACAGACACCAGGAGCAGGTGGTCGGACCTTTTCTAAGGAACCTGGTGTCTGGACTCACCTACAGTTTGGCTAAATACAACCCACTGCTGCAGTTGTCCAGTCTGGGTGTGTATGATGAGGTGGAACCAACAGCAAGTTATATGGCAGCAAACGTGGCCAATTAAAATCTGAAACCTTTATCATATCACAGAAGTCCAGCTTTTATTATAATAATCTTATGACTATTGCCAAAATAATTTTGTGAAGATATTAACAAGTTTTATTGTACAAAACAAAAAGACAAGAAGGTCCAGATAGCTTTTAAACACAAGTATGAGTGCATGGAGCAGATCAAGCACTTCCAATTAAAGCTTCCATGTTTCCCTACTTAACGATCCTAGTCCTCTAATGTTTATCTATATTTGTTTTCTTAGATCTCAGTCCCCAGGTGAACTTTTATTGGAGGAGGGGTCAGAGAATTATCCCAAAGGGACATCGGAGACGCCGGCTCGAGCCAACCAGGTTCCAGATCGACGACCGCCCACACTGTCAGATCAGAGTAACCCAACAGTTGCCTCAGGTAGGCGTCTCTTTCAGACCACAGGGATCATGTAGTAACAACAGAGATGCACAGTAAGGGTTGCATAGTGGGGGGAAATAACACACAAACCACTTAAACTGATCAGTGGCTGAAACATCTGCATCATTTTAGCCTCTTTTGTTGTACTTGGTTTAAAAGGAAGACTTACGGTTAACTGGGCTTTTTCAGCAATGGAGATGTGGAGCCTGCAGAATGAGTGACTACTTCACTTCTCAGTGCTTATGTCTCTAAGATGATTTTATGACCAGCATGTCATATTTTATTAGTGTTTTTCATTGATGTTGTCATTAAATATTTAATTCTTCTTTATTATAATGCATCTCATCGTGGTGTTAAAAGGTTTTAATCCCGATTCACACGTTTAAATTATAGCTTTTACTGCAGTTATATAGCAATTTTCTGATCTTGTCAAGTACTCAATGGACTTCACTCAGAGTTCTGCAGCTATTTGTGTATATATTCAACATTATTACCACAAGGGGGAGTTTGGAGGAGACTGAATGGGCCCATGGGATCTTGACGGCCTACACAGCTTAATTTAAGCCCAACTTGCAAGATAATTTGATCAAATTACTTTTTCAAATCTTATTTACTTTTAGTTTATGCCGCTGGAAGCCTCCTATGTAGCTGAAGTTCCAGAGATCACGCTTCCTCCCAATGTGATGCCGCTGTTCAGAAGGCAGTACGACAACAACATCTTCACAGGTGAAACAATGATGTCGGTCACGCAGGCTGTGCTAGGTGGTTCTAGACATGTTTTTCAGTCTAGTGAGTACATGTTCCTGGTTAGTAAACATGATCACATTTTTTTTATGTGATCATTCTTTGAATGTCCTGTCTCTCTTTATTAGAATAAATCTGATTCTGTCGATCAGTCATGTTTGAACAGTTTTTAGTTGCAAACTCAGTAAAACAGTCCGTGTATGGAGCAAAGGACTGGCCACTGCCCCCAAAGGCTAATAAAGCAGGCTGATTTGTTCATAAATTGTAATTCTGGTCTCACTATCAGGTCATCAGGTTGATTTTTCTCATTATTCAATTACTGTAATGGTCAGCAGGGGGCGCCAATGTAGAACTAACTGGTATTTAGTAAAAGTAAATAGTTTATTTTTAGAGTACAATTATTTTAAACCAAACCTTACATGTTGTTAAAGTTTCTTATAACAAAGTATGATAATAATGTAGCTGTAGGTGGTTTTATATTTGAAGTTTTCATTATCACAGAGCGTTTCCTTGGTTCATTTTTTTTCTTTGTGAATCCCCTCTACTTTCTGTTTATAAAAAGCCTCTCTGTTTCATTTAAAGGTGCAAAGCTACCAGACCCAGCGTGCTACGGTCACACTCAGTTCCACCTGGTGCCCGACCGATACCACAGAGACCGGATGGCTCGGCAGCAGCAGGCTGACCAAGTGGAGGTTTTCCTCAGAGCCAACGCGCTCGCCAGCCTCTTCGCCTGGACAGGAGCTCAGGCCATGTACCAAGGTGAGTTCCTAACACAGCAAAGGTGAGATGCTGTGGTCACACACTCACCAGCCACATAATAATATCTATCAGCATCTATCGGCAGCATTTCAGTGCATTTAGGCATGAAGATGCGGTCAAGACCTGCTAAAGTTCAAACCAAGCATCAAAATGAGGAAGAAAGGTGGTTTAAGTGACTTTGAATGTGGCATGGTGTCGTTCGTTGTTCCTCATACACCGGAAACTTCTGAAATTCTGAAGTCAATCCAAACTCTTTAGCATTTCTTAATACTAAGGATTCTGGCGTAACTATTTCCTTCAGCCTGGTCTTAGTATTTCAGAAACTGATGATCTACAAAGAAAATTCCAAAACAGAGAAAGTATCCAGTGAGCAGCTGGTTGAAGCAGGAGGAGATTGGTCAGACTGTTTCAGCTGCAACAGTAAGCCTGCCTGAGTATTGCTGAACATGTCCATCCCGTTATGACCACAGTGTACCCATCTTCTGATGGCTGCTTCCCATCACGAAGCTCAAATCATCTCAAACTGGTTTCTTGAACATGAAAATGAGTTCTCTGTACACAAATGGCCTCCACAGTCACCAGATATTAATTCAATAGAGCACCTTTTGGATGAGTTGGAACGGAAGATTTACATTATGGATGTGCAGCTGACAAATTTGCAGTAACAGTTGTGCGGTCATGTCACTATTGACCAATCTGAGAAATGTTTCCAGAACCTCGATGAATCTATGCCATGAAGACGTAAGGCAAAAGGGGATCCATCCACTTAGTAGCCAAGTGTACCTAATAAAGTGGCAGTGAGCGTTGTTTTGCTTTTTATTAGCCCGGCAGTGCTATAGTGTCTCTGAAATCTCTGGGTATGTGTAGACTATCATAATTAATATTGGTCCAGAATCGTCATCGCAGCCGACCAATCACGTTCTGTGATGTCATAGCTTTGTGACTTTTGGGGGGAGAAGTTTGCCTTTTTGCAGCAAAGCTTTCTGACCAAAAGTCTGATCATGCTTCAGGTTGAAATAAACCTTTTCAAAAACAATAACTAAGTGTTTAACAAATGTAATATTAAGGGGTGTCTTGTTCCACCTGTGGACACGCAGTGTTACAGGACAAATCTGTGACATATCCACTATGTTTAGTCTGTTTCCTCCAGAGCTGCAGAGCTAACAAAGCGACTGATCAGTGGCATTACTCATGATGCTGCAGGAATAACGCTGATACAGGAATATCGGATTACTGCAGTGTCTACATTTGGCTTTAAATCTGAGAGAAGGCGTAGCTCGTGTTGATGCTTCCCTCTCCCCGCTGTAGGTTTCTGGAACTACGAGGATGTCACCAGACCCTTCGTGTCCCAGGCCGTGATCACAGACGGCCACTTCTTCTCCTTCTTCTGCTACCAGCTGAACACAGTTGCTCTCTCTGTGGAGACTGACGCCAACAACCCCAGGAAAAACCTCCTGTGGGGCACAGAGAGCCTGCGACTGTACGAGAGCGTGCAGGACGGAGAGGTGGTGGGACTGAACGACGGCGTCGTCAAGCTTCTGGTTCAATTCTTCATGAATCAGCCGTAGTTGGATTGTAAGGGAAGAGGTGAAAATCTTTAGGCAGATTTCGCTTAAGATTTTGTTCTCTAAAGTTTTGAAAGAGCAAGATGGGAGTGAAGTTTGCCAGTTTGTATGAAATGTAATGTTGAAAAAAAGAATCTGTATTCCTGTGAAATTAAGTACTGAAAAAAATACTGTGTACACATCCCTGATTATTACAGAGGCCCTGAAAGATAGCAATGGATATTTGTTTGTGTGTTGGTTATAATACACTGAGAGCTAAGGGAAACATAGAAAGGAGCAATAATTTAACAAATAGCTGTAGCCTCTTGGGCGAATCTGTGTTGTGTGAATACATATTTCTGACTCCCGTCATCTCAGCCTGGGCTGCTTCTGCGACAGACGTGTTGGCGGCACACAACAAGAGTTCAGAAATATAGTAGCTTCAACACAATTAAGTAAATAAAGCACTGAATTGGTGTTGCATTCATTAACTCCAGCCACACTTAGCATGTCTCACACAGGCTGAGGAACGAGTCGCTCTAGTTTTCTTTCTAAATGCAGTGATACAGATTTGTGCCTGACAGTCGCAGCTGAGGGTGTGTCGCCTCTCGCTGTGGTCACAGCTACAACGGTGTACATGATTGTGTGTCACGGTACAGCTTAGCTTTTCTCCGTGGGAAAGAGGAAGTGCAAAGGTTATTCAGGACAAAAACATCCACTGTATTTATAGAAAAAAAATAATAAATGGCAGATTTTCAAAACTGACTCTTGTTATTGTTGCTTAATCCATCCTAAACTTCACTGATTTATTTTTCTGTTGACTGCTCTGCTGGCATGTTAACGGACGCATTTTGGATTGTTTCTTTAGTGCTCGGAAATAAGTTTAAAATGAATCCAACACTGAAACGGTGGTTTGTGTGGTTTTTAATCGGCTTGTTTGCATACGTGCAGTCATTTTGAGGAAGAAACTGACTCTGTGACTATTCTCCTACACGTAAATGCAAAACAGATGCACAAATACGATGAATATGTGAAGATACATCTTGATTTACATGTTATTCAAGTACTGTAGATAGATTACTGCAAGGACAAAGTCATTGGAAGCACAGTGAAAGGTTAGTCAAAGAGTGTAAGGCACTGCTACGAACCACAGAGAAGAAAAACGGGTAAAAGTCATTTAAAGTTTAAGGTGTTGCCAACAAAAAGAGAAAGTCACTTCTGTTATGAGAAAGGGGAGGGGACAAAGATGACGTGACGTGTCAAGTAAAGCATGTCTGGGTTTCTGCACAGGAAGTCAACAGGAAACTTGTATGTGTAAGGAAAGAGGCCGCTTGTGTTGCAAACTCGAGTGTTGATTAGCTGGAAGCTGTTGCACTTTGAGTGTTGAAACAAAATGATGCAGTTATAACAGATGCCACAATAACCGTATAAACGTTGCTAGCGTTTACTTTTAAAAATGAGTTTTAAAGCTGGCTGCAGTCTTTAAACTTTGCGCTGCCTCATGGACGTATTGCCCTCCAGCTCCTTAGCTTCTCCCTGAGGCCTGACAGGAAAAAAAGAAGTCATTCTTGGATTATGAAAACTGCAAGTATCTTAAAAGAAATACTGCGTCATTGTACTCACAGTTCGTTCTTTTGGTCGCCGTTCGGCACATTTTCTGAGAATGAGACCGATAAATACAAATTAAAAATAAGCTTTGTCATAAAATGTTGCAAAAAGTATATGATAGTGATACAAATAAGAGCTGGATGATGTTTGTCTACCCTCTTCTGTGTTGTTCTTCCTGGAATGAATTTTCTCGTAGAGCAGAATGGCAGTGACCAGCACGATAACTTCAGCCAGGATGGTTAAGAAGGGTTTCAGGGGCTCAATGAAGCTGATAATCTTCAGTACAGAAAGAGGATATATTATATATCACTACTTCTACTTTTTTCAGTCCCATCCACAGGAAAGAAGTATAGATGTTTTATCTTATGAGATTAGTAGAGCGTACTTGGTGTCTATTCTGCCAAGTAGTTTTAAATGCTTTATATGTTTGAGTAGTTTTTGAAGTTTGAAGCCTGTGGAGTTGGGCTCTCAGTGGTTCACCAGACCAATCATGACAGGCCATGATTAATAACATATTTTTTTATTTTACAAAAGCAGTAACCAGTGAGTTTAAAAAAAATGGGATGCAAAGAGAGACAAATTATTTATTTATTATCAAACTAATAATAAATCCTGGGTCTGAATTACAAACTGCTCAGGGGCTGTACAGGTACAGAGTTCCTTTTGTTTACTGACAGCTCCCCAGTAAAAGTACGGAGGTTCAGTTACTGACCTTGAGCTCCACGTGGCTCACTGAGGTGCCGATGCGGTACACTGCCCCACAGTAATAGAAGCCAGAGTCTTCATCTGTCAGGTTGCTGATCTTCAGCTTAGTCTTCCACCCTTCATTGTGGATTTCATAGCGGTGAGGCTCTTCAACAACGAGGATCTGTTCCCATATATATCAACATACATTAACATGACACCGTCTGGATTTTGCTGAACGACACAGTAACAACAATGAATTTAAATGTCTTTGAAGCCAAATGAGGGAAAAGAAGGAGAATTAAAAGGAAAGATTCACGAAGCTGTGCTATTATCCCATTTGACACCCAACCTGCCTCCCAACAGGAGCGTTGTAGGTTTTTGCCTTTTATTTTTTCCACTTAAAAAAATAAAATGACCCACACAACAAAAAATCAGATAAATAAATCAAGCTAAAAGAAGACCCCAGTCCGTTGGGATGTTATCCATTGCATCTATTATCTTAAACTAATACTGCATCACATTACAGGCACAATTAAATTATCAGTAATATTGAACTTGTTATCCTATTACAAACAGCTATAACTACTAGATACTGAATACTGTGTATTTAGCATGCATAATATAAAGCATGACAAGTTTTAAAAAGTATGCACACTTGCACATATTTCCCCCACTGCCACAGCACATTCTGAAAACACATGTATTGTGTCATAAATACAGGTAATTTATCATAAGTACAAGCTCTAATGTTTCCTACCACTGTACTTTAATGCCTGCTCACGCTCATTTATAAGATCTTGTGCAGAAAAAGACCAAACATGAGGAATATAGATAAAAGGATAAGCCATCCACCTATGAATAGTAATGAAAAGGTCTACTTCGACTTTCACAAAATATGAGGAGCTGTTAAAAATAGACACTTTGTTTGGTATAAGATAATTAAGATAAATAAGGATAATTTCAAGATGTGTAACATGCAAAGCTGCTCTTGAAGAGTATTCTTGAGAATAAAAACATGGGAGATGAACATAAGAGATCCTACTTGAAGGAATGTCAATTAAAAATGATCAGTGACACAACTGTACAGGCTCTGAGCAGCTTACCTTTTCTGTCCCATTGACTTTATACCAGGTCCAGGTTCTGGGCTTTGGTTTGGTTTCCTCCATTTTACAATAAATCACCACAAAGTCCCCTAGATAGCTGACTATCGGCTTGTCTCGCACCTCACTGATCTGTGGAGCTGGAGGAAAACGACTGAGATGATGATGCTTATGAAGACACAGCAGCACTGCACAGCCTCAGTCGAGTGTTATATATTGATATTCACTATAAATAGCTTGAGCAGGGACTTGAGGAGCTGATAGCAAAACAAATGAAGCTGTGAAATGTCTTGCAGAGATTCATTGTTTATTTCCTCACCTGCCAAAATAAAATCTATTTGTGCTTCAGTCTCAAAAACACAGGAGTAATTTCCAAGGTCTTGTTCACTGACAATACGGAAACTGTAAAGCAGAAGTCAAAGAGGGGTTTTAGATATTAACATAATAAATCAAATGCTCCTGTCCTCCAACTGTCTGATTATTTAAACTAAACTGTTGCCCTACTTTCATGTAAAGATAGTTACAGCTGACATGGACAGGCATGAGCTGACACTGCAGTTCTATTTAAAACCTTTTATATATTCAGGTCTTTTGACAAAACTTTGTAGATAACAGTTTTTGAGCCACTCGGAGGGGAATTACAAAGTGGATTTTCTAAAGCTGCCAAATAAAATATGCACATGAAGTACTTACTCTTGTTTGAGAGTATACTGCTCATTCTCCAGCTGCACAGAGCGCTGAGTATCCTGAATTGTCTTCCCATCTTTTGTCCAATAAACGCTAATGTTTGGTAGTTTCTTCTGATTACCAGTCCACGTACAGGCTAGCGTTAGATTTACAGGCTCATGCAGCTGGATTTCCTCTGTGTGATTTTCACCTGTGTGGAGTTTTGTGGAACAGTTAGAAACACACACACACACACACACACACACACACACACACACACACACACACACACACACACACGTCTGGTTTGCTATCTTCATGGGGACATCCCATTGACCCTTACCCTAAACCTAACCATAACCTAATTGTAACCCTGACACTAAAGCCACATTTTGAGTGTGAAAAATGGCTTCAACCCTGTGGACACACACACACACACACACACACACACACACACACACACACACACACACATACACTCAAGGCAAAATCAGACTCTAATTTAAATCCAGCTCCACGTGGTCACAACAACATGGAAATCCATACATCTTTGTCATAGCACACTATTTTACAAGTTAAATAACTTATCAAGATGTGTTCTTTAGCCATATTTACATGAGCAGTAATAAGGAAATACAACATGAAGAAATTACCTTTAAGAACAACACTTTTTACAGTTGTTTTAAGAGCAGTGGTGAGAACCTGTGGCGCTTTGGTTGAGCCCAACGTGTCTGACAGGGAAAGAAGTAAATGTATAAATATACACAGAGTCTTTTACTTTGTGTAAAATAATTCAAAATGTACAACAGTATTTATAGTAAAAACTAGACAATTATTTTTGGTAACAAATATTAGTAATTGTGAAGTTTCTTTTTGTATTTAAGATTGTAAGTATTTTTTTTTTTTGCAGCAGTTATAATTAAACAAAATCACTAGTTTATTTCTGTCCAATAGTTTAATAGGTTTAAAAAAAATCAGATGTAAAGGCATGCTCATAGGAGATAAACACAATTGTGCTTAAAACCACCTTTTCTATATATTTGCCACTAAAACAAAAATACCAATATTTTAAGGTAATTTTAAGGCAGATATCAGTGTTGCTACTTTGCTGCTAATGCCATGTGAAACAGCTCGTAACTGTCTGTGAAAAGTGTCCTCTACATAACGGCAACAAGGTTGTTTCCTTCATCTTTTCAAAGAGATGTTTTCTCAAATAAATACATAAATATCTTAAGATTGGGATTAAAATGTATTCGGACAAAAAAATGAAATAAGCACTCAGTAACTTTAAGGTTTTATCTTTTTGTCTGTTATATAGTTCTTAAACTAACACACATGCACTATCGCAGAATGAAGCATAATGAGGCAACAATTAAAATCATATCAATATAAATATCCTTTGAAAGCACGATAATTAAGTAACCTACTGTTATGATTTTTCCTTTTACATTTTATCCTATGACAAATATTTGTCTTGAGGGAAACAGTTTGAGACACATGTATAAGGTGAAAAATCATAAACAATCACTACCAGTATGCTTCAAACCAAATTATCTTGCACACAATTATGTGAAAATCTTATGACATTTTGTTCTGGCCCTTACAAGGTTACGGGACCATTTGGTGGAACAGAGAAAAGGCTGAACAGAGCTTGAACACAACCGCAAAACACAGCAAAAATGAAACCCAAAATTAATTTACTTGTATTGATGTGTCTGCAGCAGATGCAAAGCAGGCAGATCTGAAAAAGCGGCTGCTTCCAGGAGGCTGACATGGTTATCGTCCCTCTGTCCTCTCTGTGAGCAGGTTCCTCACTGTCTGTACAGACTGCATGGTATAACCACCCCGCCCCTCCTCCCTCATCTGCACAAGTGACGCAGCCATGATATCACTCTGCAGCCTGTGGGTGGCTGCCTCCATCCATTATTCACTCAGATGGGGTTCGTGTCTGGATGTTGTGCTGCAGTTTGTGGTGCCCTTCAGGACTGCGTATTAACAGAAAATGCTAAAATAATGTGTATCTGTATTTGCGTGTATACTTTGATAAAAATGTTAAATCTGTCCCAGCCTGACTAGGCTGCTACTGTGCAGCTACGTGCAAGGTGTCCTGTTGTGTTATTTGAGAAGGTCACATGAGCTGAATCCCCTCATGAAATATCAAAGAGGGGCAAATAACAAAGTACCAATTCTGTTACTGCAAATGACTCATACAGTTCTACCTTAATATGAGTATAAATGTAATACTATTCAATTGCTCACAGTTATACCAAGTGAAACACTAAAAGCACCCTCACTGTAGTTCTCACAGCGTGGCGTTTACCTCTAAAGTTACCCATAGTGTAATTCTTCTCCTCACCATATTAGAAATGCTCACATTGATTTTGTATCAATCTCAATTTGTTCTGCATTTCTTAATCTTTAATTCTTAAATCTGTTTCAGCCTTAACGTTATTATTCAGTTGCCTTTTTATTTCCGGTTTGGCTTAAAAGATAGCTTCTTTAACTAACAGGCTTGACTAGGTCAGCCAATACATTGTAAAAATAAAATGGGGCTGCATTGCTAGACTGTGGTTTAGGTGTTTCTGTCACAGTGTGGTACTAATTCTGTATGGCACACATATATGTGTGGCATACAGAATTAGTACTCAAAACTGTTGAGAAGCCACAAATACCTTTGAGAATATTTTTTGTTAGGGACATCCTTAGTTCAGCTGTTTTCTATAGTTGCATTGCTGTAGTGCATGTGATTTCATTATTATACTAAATGTTACTTAAAATTGTGATTGTTATGCCTCTAATAGCCTCTAGGCTATTGTTTTTTATGATGTACACCTATGTATCAGGTCTACATTACTAAATTTGTGTTTTGTACATTTAATCGATTTTCAAAATGCTACAAAAAACATTCAAAATTCCCTAAAAGCGCAAGTTTTAAAATGCCTAATTATTTGTTATTTGATAATGGCTTTAGCAGTCATTGTTTATGACTGAAAGTATGGTTGTATTCATTCTGTATTTTCTCTGCAGTTAAAGTTAATAAAAACTGAATGGAAAGAATAATAGCTTGGTTTTGTGTAATAGTACTTGAACCATTTGGTGCAATCGGTTTCCCCAATTGGATTAAGTTGTTTAAATACAACTATTTAAGTTAATTTAACTTAATTTGAATATGAGCATGTAACACTTTAAATAAGTTTGAATAAATACAGCATCTTAGTACAACAAATTTAATCGTTTAAGTTAACATACTAAATATAATGAGTAAATAAACATGCATTTGAGTTACATTATCATATTTGCTTTGGGTTCTCGGGACTCTAATAAAGTACTTAAATAACCCAAAACTGTTTAACTTGAATCAATTGGTGCAATCAGTTTCCCCAAATCATTTGAGTTAACTTAACTTGTCAGGTTTTACAGTGTAGTCACATGAAGTGCAAATGAGTATCCAGGACTATCACCTAGCACGAGTGTTATTGTGGAGTTGAGGAACTGATATGCACTCACTGGCCACTTCTTTAGGTATACTTTAGGACTGCCGGGTTGGACTGTGTTTGCCTGTAGCACTGCTTTTTTTTTTTTGTTCAAAACTATAATTTATTTATTTTCTATCTTCTGTCCCTTGTTGTGGACATCAGATCAGTTGCTGTAATTTTGTTCCTAATGCGTTCAGGTCATATTAAAATGTTCACTTTCAGTGTTCACTGTGCGTAAACAGCTCCAACAATATATATGAGAATATTATGAAGACAAATTCTTTAAGCACAATATACTAAAAACACTAAAAATTGGCAAAGGCAGAGCAGACATACAAAAAAAAATCCTTTCTTTAAATCTAGTTTAGCAGGTGGAAAATTCCCTTTTTTCCTGTTCTGATTGTAGCTATTCTGTGAATAAAATGAATTGATTGGTGTGAATCGAAATGATTGTGTGACTTTAGCTTGATCTGATTGGTCAAACAATTCATTTTTATTCATTAAGAGAGGCAAACTGGGCCTGGGGCAGGCTTCCTGGAGTGCTAGGCCGCGTTTCACCACTTATTTACCACATGAGATTCAGGAGGGCGCTATTTCACACAGGGCATTATACAGTCAAGGAATGAGAAAAAGATAACAAAAATAGGGAAAGCTTGCCTTGTAATTAGCGAATATCAATCAACTGTGCAGCAGACTGTGTGAACCCTCAGTCAGTGATGTCTCAGCATCAGGCCAAGGCCTAAAGCAGCAACACCAACTTGGGGGTGATAATGTGAACAGTGGCAGAAATCCCAGGAAAGGCACTGGAGTGGAACACTTTTGGAAAGTTTCATGGTTCATTGACAAGACAGAGGCTAAAAAAAGTCCTCTGCTATAGAAGGGTGTAAGCTGGGCTCATAATGTAAGGCAGAGAGTTGGAGAGCAGTGGGCTCAGAGACAGAGGCTGACAGAGAGGTGTTCTGCTGCCATCCTGAGGGGGTCAATAAAAATAAACTGAAAAACATAGGTAACTAATTTGGGGGGTTGGTTTTTTGTTTTTTTTGTTTTTGGTTTGATTGTTTTTATTTCAGGTGTATTGTTAGAGATCAGTAGTAGAAATTAACAAACATGAGTCATCATATTTAAGGTACTTTAAGGCTTATTTCCAGCTCCAAGTTTTATACTGAACCAGCCTTATTGTGTATGTTCCCAGTAACACACACAATCAAATTAAAAACAATACTCAAGTGACTACCTGCCACGCGCCTTGTAAACGTTACTTACGAACTCGATCTCCCACTCCAAAAGTATGAATATTTTGGAGCACCACGGTGGTTAGCACTGTTGGCGACCTGTCCAGTGTGTGCCCAGCCTCTCGCCCTATGACAACTGGGATAGGCTCCAGCACCCCTCCACTCCAGCAAAGGATAAGCGGAAGTGAATGAAATGAATGGATGGATTTAAATTAAGTTACTTGATTGTAACCACGTGTTGCACACTACATAAAGTGATCTATACTAATTAGAAGTCATGATTAAAGGGGACATGAAATGCTGCACATATAAAGGCACCGTTGGGTCCTACTCTCAGAAACTGAAGCCATAAGGGGTTAAAGTCTTAAAAAACCCCAAAAACAAACATGTTTAGCGCCATCTTCTGTCAGTATGGAACATGACATCGTGTGGTTGGTTGGTTCCGGCTAATAGATGTTAGCTAACTAGTGACAGAATCGATAACGCAGAGGAAAATAAGGTCACTAAAACTAAAATTCAGTTTAAGCTGATCACATGTGTGCTGTCTCCCACTGCAACAATGAGTTTTATGTTAAGGATTTACTGTTCACTTTCACTCTGTCTCTTCAGCAGTAAGTGGCTCTTCACTGTTTGGCTAGTTGCATTCAAACGGGAAAATCCAGGGTTAGCCGTAATGTTCAGGTTTGTAAAGCACTTTATAAATGAGGGCCATATACTTCAATGGTATATATGTAAGATAAAATAAGGAAAGGCTGATCCACTATAAGATTATTTCCAATTTATGCTATTTCTACAATTCAGAGGAAAATAATATTATACTTTTTGTACCGTTATTTGATGGCTGTAATGATTTATAAATGCATATAGTGTGTAAGTGTATAGTGGGGAGAGCCAAACAGACGTGGAGAAGATCTGTCGAGAGCGAAGTAAAGACTGCGGGAATGACGTGGACCCAGCTGAAGAGAACGGTCCAGAACAGAGTCCATTGGCGTGGTGTTGTTGCGGCCCTATGCTCCACCAGGAGTCTACAGGCTTGATGATGATGATAATGATGTGTAAGTGTATAACATGTTATAAAAGAATGGGACGTTAGGTTAGACAATTCTTTTCTCAACTTCTAATAGCTAGAAGCTCTTGCACTTTTTGATGATTTCATTGAAAATTTTAAATATTTAAAGCCCAAATGCATAAAACACTGATATTGTTTTGTTTTTGTTTTGTTTTTTTAAAGAAAAAAAAAGATACGCCTGTATACTTCCATCCATTTTTGTTCCGTGGTGTTTATCGTAGCTGCCACAGGGTAAAAGAGGGGGTACACACTGGGCAGGTCACCTGTCTGTTGCAGGGCTGACACAGATAGACAGACAACCATTCATGCTCACATTCACACCTACAGCCAATTCAAAATCACTGTGAACGCAGACAGAACACATACAAATACACACAAACTCCTCATCCAGCTGGTGGATTCAAACCCAAGACCCAAAACTTTTGCTGTGAGGCAACAGTGCTAACCACTGCACCACCCTTAACCTGCATATATAATAATAAAAAAGCTGCCAAGTCACAAATGTATAAGTAATAATTATAAATACAGGAATACAAACATGGTTGTAAACCACCTCTTTTTCTCAGGTTTATTTTATTAAATGCATACCATGTACCGTTTTTATTTTAATGCCCACCTGGTTTGTAGTTTAAATGCATCTGGCTAAAAAAAATAGTTTCAACTCTATTTTTAAGTCTCTGAAATACTGTTACATGAGGACGTATTAGTCAGTTTACTCAAATACATGTTTTCAGTTCTCAAAACAGATTTACAAAGGTCAGCATAATGTTTTCTGAAACAACCGATGTATAAAATATAAAACCTATTTGAAATATGTAACAACAAGAGCAGCAGTAATACAGATTCAGAACTACAGACATTTAAAGCTTCTCTTCTGTCTCACTGTGGCTGTAGCTGCAGACTGTTGATGAACACAGTCTGCAGCTCGTTGATGTCGTCTGTGGTCTCTATGGGAATGCTGAGCCTGCCTGGTGAGCTCGAAAGCCCACCGGAGGTGTACGGTGGGTCATAGCGACACTGGCTGAGATTTTCATAGTAGATATCCCCGCAGCCTCCAACTGCGCCCTGCAGATGCTCACCGATGTCCAAATAGCGATGCTGCGGGGAGAGGCGGTTGTAGTCCTGGGCCTGGTGTGACCCGTGATAGAGGTGGTGGCGGTGTTCGGGTCCAGGGCTGTGACAGGGGCTGTGGGATGGACTGTGGGGCATCATGCAGGTCTGCAGGCAGCTGTTTCGCCGCATGGCCCGGTGGAGATCCAGTCGGGCTATCAGTGGCTTTCCAATGTTGACGCTTTTCGTCCAGTGGATCGGATGATCGTCGTCCATAGCAGTGAAGGTTCCCTGAAGGCACACCGTGAAGACAAGCTCCTCCTGTTGCATGAGGTGTTAGCACACAAAAAGTTGTATTAATCAACACTCAAAGCTGTTGATTAAAATGAAACCACATCAAATAATTTCTGAATTATAAATCATCTCAACAACAGTGAATAAACTTTATGGTGACCAGGTAAATCCTCCTACTTCCAGTGATCCTATAAGTTTTCTATGTGTGAACTATTAAATAGTTTATCTATACAAGAGGAAAAGTTTAATGACTTTTCCTTTACACACGCAAACATCACTATATCTATTAGATCAGAGATTAGCGAGGGTTAGCAAAAGAAGAAGATCTTAATAAAATCATAATCTTAATAATGCAATAAAGAAAACAATACTGGTGGCCACCAGTGCTGCCTCTCAGCCTCCTAGAAGATCCACCTATGGCATAAATGTGAAAATCCTATTTGATTTTCAGATTCGTTGATCTCTGACATCAACATGTTGTCACCCTGACAATATACCATTAACCACCACCTCTTATAGCTGAAGAGTAAAGATTACCCGCAGATGTCGATGTAGCAGCGGAGCAGATGTTACAGATGTTATACAAAGCTTCTCTGCCTATCCATTAAGTGGTGCAGAAGGTGGTCAGGAGTAATCATTAATTTTCCATAAACATTCATCACAGTTAGAGCTGGGCGATATAAGATTTTTTCATATCACGATATGTTTTTTTCATTTCAGGCGATAACGATATATATCACGATATAAGCCAAATAACTATATTTGTAAGATTTAAATGTGCCGTTGCTCACAAGTAAAATGTGAAATAATCAGCAGCTTGTTTTGATTTAAATATTTATTTCCCATAATAAGTTCAACAGGGTAGATGTATTTAAGGAACATGAGACTTTTTCAGATAAATAGGCCAATATTGCAAACTACACGAAAGGCAGGGTTTAAGTTTCAAAATAGAACAAACAAAACAGACTACTAAATTGTCAATTCCACTTAGAAACAAAATATTAATTCTAAAAATAAATCTTAGTTTGTTTTACAGAAGAACAGACAAAATTGACTAACTTTTGTCAATATCAAATAAACAGAACTAAAAGGAAATTCTCAATCTCTGCTTGTTGTATAGCTTAGCTTTTCAAACAGTTTTAAAATAAAGATGCTAACAGAACATTCTTAACAATAAACTTTAGTCTGACAAAAGCCGAATGACGAATTAGCGCTTTCAGTCAGAGATTGAGCATGCACCGGTTTATTGTATTTCCAGACTTGCTTTCGGCACAATTTACAGTGCGCGCTACTCTGTTTTTTGTCAGACTTGAAATAGCCGAAATACCTTCACACTACGGAACTTCTATGGCCCTTCCATTCGACAATCTCTCCGGCATTGGAACCATCATCTGTTTTTTCTTCGGTAACCTTCGGTCACGCTCTCGGTTGATTTTTCTCTAGTCGGCAAACTCATTTCCTCCATTACCCGGGCAGCACGGCGGCTGGCTGCTTCCCAAACAAATACACATGTGCGGCTTGGCACTTGTGCTGTACGTAACAAGTCACGTGACGTGACGCTGCGGCTGCGATTGGTTCGGCTCTGCGCTACTTAATTTGGATTGGCTGATTTCTTCTTTTTTTTTTAAGAGAGCAAGAGAGATGAGGTCTATCGCAATAGTTTATTTTTCTATCGAGAAAAAGTTATTTCGCAATACATATCGTTATCGTTCTATCGCCCAGCTCTAATCACAGTTAGTCATTTGGATGACCTCTGATGGAAAGAATTGCAAATGTGTACTCATTCAAACTAAATTCAAGCTGAATTCAAACAGCAACAGGATTAAAAGGATACAATTCCCTCAGCAAGTAACATGAATGCACTCCACAGCTGGTAGCTTAATATCCAGGCCCGAGACACACGTTTGGGATTTCTCCACCCTTTGTGTATTATCTCCACATCTATTCCTACTCCTCAGATCAACTTCTCCATCAACCAGAAAAAAGCCAGTTACATTCACACTGTGGCCTGGGAAGTGCGAGTGTAGTTAAAACTCCATGAAACACATCCCACTACGCTCCGATCAGCTCACCAGCCTCAGACCTCACATTAACCATGATGTTAGCTGGATCCAGCACTCTATATTTCCTCCAGTTAGGTCCACCTCCAAAATCTAGCACACTAAACGATATACTGTAAATATTTATAATTCTTACCCTAAGCTTCTGCAGTGAGCTGAGTCTGGTGTAGAGACAGTGCTGCGGCAGACTGCTGGACAGGAGGTAGATCCCTGTCTCCTCTGGAGTTTCTCTATTCATCAATTTAGGATCCACATCAAGGTCCTAAGGGAGTTTTCACAAACAGAAAAAGTTGCATATTTACAGACACTTATGGTGTAACTTTTCCTTCGCTGCTTAGTGATAGATACAAACATGATAGACAGATACAAATGTATGTTCTGCTTTCAGATTCATGAGAGCATACCTGTGAGAAGTCAGTGACGTATGCTTGGCAGAAGGACATGTCTGTAGGTTTCTTAACGATGTGAGTGTAAATCACAAGCACATTGGAGAACTCCGCAGCGAAGCCCAACTTAATCTGAGCGCCGCAGTCAAAGTTGAGACACATACTCTCAGGAAGTTCTGCAGTAAAATACAGAAACAAATTTAGACTCACATACATTTAAGTTTGCATACATTTGACCAAAAGTCCAACTGTAACCATTTACTTAAAATAAAAACTAAAAAATTTTGACTCATGCCCTAAATCATGTGTGTGTGAATAGTTTTTTTGTTTTAACATTGCCCTTGTGACTAAAATAATTGGGGAAAAAAAGGCTAAATATATAAATATTACTCTCTGCATTACACTCTTTTTAGTACAACTAAATAATGACTAACACCACAATATGTCAAATATATGTCACTCATTCACCAAAAATGTCTTTCTCAAAAATAGCTTGTAAAATACTGAATGCTTTCACTGCTTCTCTCTCAAATGCCACAAATAAAACAGGCAAGAAAGAAAAAGCTGCATTTTAAAGTGAGAAGCCTAACAGGTTGAGACCAATATTTGGAGGAACTGGGTCCCCCCGAGACACTGTGAAAACAAGATTTACAACAGTAAAAGTCACTGGCTTCTCCATTGTAGGGGCAAATGCTAGAAGAGGCACCGTGGCTGTTACAGGGTGTGTCTCTCACTCACTGTTGATCGTTGCCCCTTCACCAAGTTTCTACCAGTATAAGCTGAGCACTTTATCACCATTTGTAAACATCTGACTGAGCCTCCAGTGCTGAGCTGCCATAGACAAATAGGGGTTTTTCCAGGCAGAGATAACATATTTTTAAAAATGCTTTAAATCTCTAGTACTAAACTCACCGTGAGCTTTTGCCCACTGTCGGCTGTGGGCATGAGCGAGATCAGCGCTGTCTCCGGGCAAAATAGGATCCGTCAGCGCTCTCCTCTCCGACAGACTGCTGCGGATCTCCAGAGCCTGCTTCCCCTTTGTAGCGTCAAACTGGCCCATATCTGTGCACAAAACATAAATCAGACAGTCTGCAGTTATTATAACACAAAAAGCCAAAACATCCTTACATGAGCTTAAACACACTCAGATTAAAAACATTGCATTGGGAGTTGAGAGGCATTGAATTTTTAATTTAACCAAAGCTAATGGATCATAAACTTGTGGATCCTTGAAGGAAACTCCATTAGCCAACAAGCATGGAAGAATAATGGAAAGCAGAATACATTTAATTAAATTGTTTTATTCTTTTCATTAAACTGACCGCTGAAACACATCCTGCAGGAAACACAGTAACTGAAATGCAATTTCATTTTAATTTTGCCAAAGGATTCAAAATGCTCTGCTGATCATCTTTTAACTAAGTGCTTCCTACATTGTCTCTGATGTTAGCATATGTTGTATTTTTGTGTTGTTTCTTACCCTCGGCAACTCTGTCCAGCACCACAGTGATCTTCTCGTCATCCAGCAGACGCTTCTTCAGAAACTTGACAAACACACCGTTGGTGAAGCCGGTGGAGCTCAGCTCAAAGGCCTCTGCATCTTGGCACCTGAACAGCCAAACAAAGAATTCAACACTTCATATCTGGGAAAGCAAAACCATGTATGAAGTTAATTTATGGACTTACGTAGCATATCCAAAGACAATGTTGGCGGTAACCCTCAGGACGACGTTTGGAGTGCTGTCATCGTGAATATTCCTGTCAATAAATATGTAAAATTTTGATACTTTCTAAACTTTAAGCTAGAGAGACAATAGTTTCCTAATTGTCCTTTTCTTAAAGAAAACAGAATATATGCAGTTTTCAAAGAAAATTAGAGGAACACTCAAAGCAGACATTGGGTCTTGAAGGTCGACGTACTGAAGTTGAAAATCTTTCAAATAAAATCATGTAAGTCAATGGAAAACATATTTGAGCGCTGAACTCAAAATCTAAACATGCTCCTGTTTGATCTTCTCGCAGACCTGGATCAGGACATCGAGAGCCCCTGGATAGTCTGTGGCTTTATTTGGCACGTGGTCTTTTATCCCCATACCTAACAGCAATCAGTTGTGTGCTGGCTAGCACGTTTAGGTCTGTGTGATCTTCAAAGGATATGCCTCCCCAGACCAACACTGACCCAATACAAACAAGTCATGCTGGATGAATGTTACAGGCATATTGTTCACCAAGGTGTCTCCAGATACTTTGTCACATGTGCTCGGGGTGAATCTTCTGCTACACCCTCCACAATCTTGAGACCGTGTCGCGAGACACAGCAAACCTTCTTGTGATGACACATAAAGATGTGCCATCCTGGAGAAGGTGGACTACCTGTGCACCCTGAATGGGCTGTGGATACCATCTCATGGTATGAGCAGTGACAATAACACTAACAAATACCAAATCTAGAGAAAATTCAGTCAGGAGGGACAAGGAGAGAGCAATTCAATTCAGTTTTATTTATATAGCACCAAAACTGTTGTCTCAATGCACTTATAGCAGTGGTCAGTAATGGTCACTTGTGCAACCTTTCCTTTTGGGGGCGATGTCTTCTTGTTACCTGCTCAGTGCCACTGGTATCACTTTTATTTGAACCAACGCTGCTGAAATGGGTTCACAATGTTTCCTGCTTTTTAGCAGGACAGATGGATACCCCGGAGGTTTAACTGACTGTGTGTTATACAGTGATGATCTGTGTTCTCTTGATTTTTTCTGAATGACTCTAGCACTCACCTCTTCCTGCACATGTCCAGCAGAAAAACATTGAGGTCCGTCTCCTTTTCCTGCATCAGTTTAAGGATGCTCTGCACACACAAACAGTTGGCTGAGCGGTACGGATTTGGAGCATCTACTGGCACCATGAAACTGTTTCCATAGTTTTCATATCCGTGACCAGCATAGTACAGCAGACCTAAAGAGGAAAGTCGGCATTTCAGTCAGGCAGCTTAGAGATACAAGATCTGGTTGCATACAGCTTTTTTTTACTGTTGTTATTTAATGTTTATTTAATTAGAATAACATTTGTTAAGTTATAAATAATCTTGAAAATGCTATGCATTAATTTATATTTTCTTATTTTATCTAAACATTGTTTATGCTTAGATTAGAAGGATTAAAATTGCAGTGTTTCTCTTTCATGCTGTGTTTTGGGATCCTTATATTTCTGTCACCTTCTAGGCTGAAACAACTGCCAATACCGCCCAGAGGTAAGTCATATGCAAACGTACCATAGACTCCTTTGTGAAGCAGCAGTAGAAACTCATCTACAGCATTTCTCATCTCTGACTCTGTGAGATCTAGTAGCGAAACCACCTTGAAGTTTAGCTGTCGCAGGAGGTTAGTGAGATCATAAACATCCACCATTGGAGCTTTAAGCTGCGGGTGGTTCTGGTAAGACAGGTTGCCGATGAGCAGGGCCACTTTGTCAGTTGCTGGGATCAAACACATAAAAAGGAGAAAATGATGAATGTAATAAAAGGAATACCATTCAAAAATCAATGACATACATGGTTTCAGAACTGGAAAGTGAAGTGGAAACAGAAAATAACTGAAGGTGGAAGTGCTGCAAAATAAAATGACGTGTGACAACGGTGCAAAATCCTGTTATGAAACCTTACAGGTGTGTAGCGAACATCAGAACAAAGGCAGAGTGCACTGGAACATGACGTTAAGTAGTATCAGTTTAAAGATGTGATCACGCAGGGGCTTTCCTTTTTTCCCCATACGACTCATCTGCTTTGCTTACTTTTAATATCATGTAAATGACAACAAAGTCCATGTTTTTTTTTCCTGTTCTTTATTTGAGTAAATCTGCTGGTACTGTTTTGCACAGGATCGTTTGTTCAGTTAGACTACAATAAACAATGATTTCCAATGCCAGTTCCTATTTTTTTTGCATGGCTGCACAGTACATGTTACAGCAAGAAAAACATCCATCAGAAGAAACGCGAACTTTACATACATTCACAGCATTTGCGGTTCATTGTTTGCACAAACTAGAAACTGAGGTAGAGATGATAAGAATCATAATAACCAAGAAATGGAGGGAGGAAGGAAGGAAGTGTTTCATACAACAGTGACATTATTATCACGCTGATGTCATAAAACACACCAGCCTTTTGTGAAGCTTTTCCTTTTTCCTTTTTTGGTGAGTAGCTTTTTTTAGTGGGTGTTATTCTCTGGTGTTTAGTGCATGATGCTGCAAAGTGTTATTTTGTCCTTGTGTGTGGCTGCTAACACTGTGCTACAAGAAGGTTTCACATCTTTGTGTTGGCGTAAGTACTGAGACTGAAACTGATCTCAATAGTATCGCACATGCAAAGTAGAGGAACTGTGCACCTGCATAAAGACACTCACCATAAAGTTGTTCAGGAATACTGTTTAGGAAGAATTCATTGGAACCTAAAAAACAACAAGAAAGTAAACACAAAGCCAAGCATAACATAGGAAGTGCTGTTTAAGAGAAATATTTGATGTATATGCTTGCTGCGTGTGGTTCCTCTTACCTTCTCCAATGGCGTAAATGTCATCTAGGGAAAAAAAATATACCATTATCACTCAAGTTTAGCATACAAAACTGATTAGTTAAAGGAAAGGGTGAAACTTTAAAAGTAATAATAATAATATTCAGAATTAATAAGAAAGAAAAGACCAAACCCAACACTGAGGTAATCTGCTAACGTCTCTTTGTGCACAAGGACACATGATCAGTCTGCTCTATGTCTACATTTCATTTACAGACTCTATAGAGATTCAGGGGAAGCAAACAGATACACAAAACAGGAGCAAAAAGCATTTATTGTTTCAGTATTTAAGTATTAATTTTCCCCTGTTGCATCTGATTCAGCTCAAATAAATGTGGCTGAGCATTAAACTTAAAATGGCTTGCAACTGTTCTCTTAGTGGTCCACAGTGGGATACTACGCCACTGGATTTAAATGATGTGTTGCAGAAAGTCATTTTCACACAGATTTCTTTTTTTTACTTCCAGGATGGCCAGAAAAACAACTTGTTTAAATGAGTAAACACTTTTTAAATGATGCTGGAAGCTCGTGGGTTGTTTTTTTTCCTGCAGTAGCAAACACTGTGTCGTGTCACTCCTAGTTCCCCTCAATCTCTACAACTGAAGTAGAGAGTACAAAATTAGCATGACCCACAGAGCCACAAAAACCACAATAATTGAAAAAACAACAGAATGATACACAGAAACTATTTGGTGGTCTAAATGTTTCTTTGTGAATATTTGTAACAGTCAAAGGATGCTGAGTGTGGGACTGCAACAGTCATCATCACAAATGGACACGTAACCACAACTTAGTGCTTCAGAAATATTTTCCCATACAGCAATCGAGCTCTGTCACACAGACAGAGAAACACGACGAGTGGTTGAATTGAATCACTTCAGTGTTGGTTTCAGTTTTTTCATTATATTTTTTTTTAAGTACCACAGATAAATATGAAATGCATTAAAGATGACAGGAAGGATTGATTTTAGTAAAATCAGAAAGCATGCATGTGAGTTTTGTGCTGATTAGTGAGAATAATCCAAGACCACGATCCACATGCAATCTGAATGAAGTTGTGATTTCCATTCGCATGCAGCTAACACCTGCTAACTGTTACCCGATTTAAAACACCATGCACCAGTGCCTTCAACTCTACCTTCAGAGCACTCCATTGCCCCTGAAATCTGGACTGATATCCTTGGTGCTTTCAGTTAAGAACAGAGGCAAATAATCGCTCAGATATAATGACAATGAAACTGGTTCAAGAGTAATTTTAAACAAAATGTCCTCAAGTGTGGCATACCTATCACGACATCAACTTCATTGGTCCACATTCTCTCAGAGCTGCTGCTGATCTCACAGCGATACCTGCCTTGTTGTTCCTGCATCACATGAGGAATCTGAAATATTCACACACAGTTATGCCACAATGGTTTTAATGTCTCAAAACACACACACACACACACACACACAAGCAATAAAAGAAAAACATTTCTTCCCAAATACTCTCACCATGAGTTTCCTCTTTGTAGAATTTGGAATTGGGACTCCATTTCTGTGCCACTGGTATCGAGGAATCGGCCGTCCCACGGCTCCGCATTCCAGCTGCAAATCTTCCCCAACATGTAGCCGCTGGGACTGAGGCTGGATCACCACCTTTAGTCGACCATCTAAAGAATGATAACTCTGCCCTGGTGATGTGAGGAAAGAAGACAATTACACACAGGACTGCATAATGCATTCTTCATCCGTTACAGGATTCCCATTTCAGCTGTTCTCATCGCTGGAAAAAGCGACAGAGTTTCAGGTTCCACAAAAATAAACAAGTCCTGTTCCGACAAAGAGCAGGAAACTGAGGTCAGTGAGCTTCAAACACTGACAATATCTCAGTGATGAATAATTTGTTTTGAATGGAGAAAATCTACATAAAGTCAGAATAAAAGGTTGGAATACTGGAGGAAACCTTTGTACACAACACCAAGAAAGAAACTTCTGATTAATTGTGTAAACTGCAAGATTTTGCATACCCTTTTATGTTATTTAATTACTAGTACATTATTAGGTTGCAACTGTTGGTTGCTGTCCTCATAGAGGGATATAGGTTAGCTGGGAAAGTTATTTTTATTAACAGTCAACCAAATCAGGCAAAGCTATTTTACAGTGACAAAAGCTTGTGTGCCATTTATTAGCTTTGAGCAATAAGGCCACATCTTCTTCACAGCATCCATGTTATTTTCATATTCCAAGCACAGGAGCACAGGGTAGCTGGAAGGAAATAAAACAAAAACTCATAAAAGACAAACATCTGAAGAGTATATGTATTAAATATTGCAAGTGTGCTAGCTATGTGCACAGTATATAGCTAGCACACACTGCAAGGCATCAGGTCAGAACTATCATAGTCACTGGTCCTTTTTTGAGGATTTAAATTACACACTTAAACTTCTTCTCTAGTACCACACATTAAAGATGTGTACCAGCAGGCGTGGCTCTGGATTATGAAACAATGGCCAATGATAACAAGGCTATTTACATATAGTAGTATGGCGGAGATGACATCTTTGCTACCAAAATATTTTCACAGCACATTCATGTGCAATGAGTACAGTAATGAATACTTCGACTGCTATCCAAACAATATAACAACAAACTGTCAATCACTGCTGCTTTGCATTGAATAGACAGAGCTTTTGGTCTTATAACTAATCTGTAACAATTGTGATGTAACAAGAGTGCAGTATTTAACACCACACTAATTCGCACGCACGCTAATTTTGTCACAGAGATTCTTGGCTAAGCAGCCGTAGCGCAGAATTAATATTTAGCACATTTATGCTAATAACCACAGCAATTAACCGAAGAAGTTACAAAATCACTTCTGCATCACGCTAAAGCCATTCACAAACGCTACTAAAGAAAATTCACTGTTTTAGCTTTAACTGGAGATAAGATTACCAACGGCTCTACAAAAAAGGCCCTTTCTCTAACAGAAAGAACTCATGACAGCCCTCCTGTCTTGGCCAGAGTTGATGTGTTTTTGGAGGTTTTTTGGTAGGCGGAGTCAATCAATGCAAATGGGAGCACTTGGCCAGTTTCCAGCATTTGAGCTGTATACCTCTCTCTCTCTATGTCTCTCTCTCTCTCTTATCTACCCAGCATCGTGTTACTTGTTTTGCTGGCTTCAGCCTTTTAATATAGTTTTGCATAGTACAACACCTTACACCAGGCGTGGGGGAACTCCAGGCCTCAAGCGCCAGCGTCCGACACGTTTTAGATGTGTCCTTGAGCCAACATAGCTGATTTAAATGGCTACATTACCTCCTCAACATGTCTCGAAGTTCTCCAGAGGCCTGGTAATGAACTAATTGTTTGATTCAGATGTGGTGACCCAGGATGATATCTAAAACCTGCAGGACACCGGCCCTTGAGGCCCTTGAGTTCCCAATCCCCACTCTTACACTCACCATTTTAACTCCACCTGCTGAGATGCTGACAACACTGACCTCATAACCTCTGTTCGGTTAATACTTTTAATTTAAACTATGTCTCTTTCAGTTTTTGTCATGGCTCATGAGGTGAATCATGACCTGATAACTTAATTTCTTCTATGCACACAATGGACAGCATATAGACAGTGATGTACTTCAACTCCTCAAGCCCAGAGATCTTAAATATCAACAATCAGAGCTGCAACATCAAACATCACCTTAACTGAATATGATTTTTGGACAGATCTGCTGAATATAAACCTGCACAATCTTACCGTAACACAAGTTGACATTCAGGACATCCACCTGAGCCCAGTGGCTGAACTCAAAGGCATCTCCACAGTTGACTCTGCAGATGTAAAAACCAGCGTCCTTCATCTGGACTGGACTTATTACCAAGTCTGGGGAGAAGCTGTTTGGAACCTGAAGTTTGAAAACCACATTTTTTCATTCACAAGGTTGTTCCCAGCTCAGAAGTCAGACAATTTTGACACCACAGCAATTTTATCTAATGCCTGGAAACTCTGCATGATGGAAACATTATGTCATCATTATGGACATAATAGACTGGAAGCTATATACATTTTTCTCAACTTGGACCTGTGAGCTTTGTCTTTCTTTGATCTTCTACTGTCAATGATCCTTTACGAGTCGCTGAACTCCAATAAGGGATGATAAAGTCTTTTACATCACAAGATCAGGAGCAGGCAGGACATAAGGAGCACTGTTTCTATTTGAGAAAGGTGCTGATTGAGATCACTTCAAGCCCAAACTTGTTAATTTTGTACTTCAGCTCAAGTTTCTGACTCACTGCTTAAAATTCGGACTTCCTTAAAGACTTTTGCCAGGAAGTATGCTTAAGGAAATGCATTTCAGAGACCGTGAGGCAAAGTTAAAAGTTTGGGGAAAACATTTTTTTAAATAACCTTGCAGTTACCTAAAATTACATTTAGTGTCTTGAAAAAAATTGAAAAAATATTGTGTATTTATAAAACTAATGTCCTTAGTTTTAGTCTGTTAGTTAATTTAGGGAAACCAGGCGGAAGAGGCTGACAAACAGCCTCCTTATAATCATTAAAAACACACAAACAACACTGACACTAATGAAATTTAAACATTAACTACACAACACAATGAGCAAAACCACTCTGTAAACTGAGTGAAAATAAACTAAAACCAAAACAAAAATTCATTAGAAAAGATCAAAGCTTTGGGTAGAAACTCAGACAAGAGTTCCTTCCTCCTAATAATACGACAGCATCTGAATGTGTCTTTTTCTATGATTGAGCACCCACGTCACACTTCCGAATAAAGTTACATCCTTCAAGTCAGAATGAGTAACACTTTTGTATCCCTTTCAGCATGGCGTCACAAGACTGAATGCATGCTGACGCTGACACATGCAGACGCTTGCAACTGTGCACCTTTATGAATTGCTCAGATCACTAAAAAAACATCACTGTGCTATAGGAAGAGATTCAGATAAGTTTCTTAACCACTTATTTAGGATCACCCATAAACTATGATGAAACAACAGTGCTATTTACTGCACCGATGATAGGGTAATCATGTCTTCTAAATATTGGAAATACTCTGTTTTGTGGGAAAGTCCTGACTGAGAAGAGAATGCAACAGCAGGACTCACCAGTGGTGAATTTACCGGATCATGCAGGTGGACTTTGTACTAGGAAGTTGTCAGTTTAAATACCATTTAATGTTTGATCAGACCATGTTGGAAATTTTTGATCTCACATGCATTTCAGTTGTGTCATTTCTAGTAAAGTTAGTAAAGTTATGGCTGCAGTGAATGTGTGAAAAACACTAAAGAGGTTTTTAACACAAGTACTTCAATTTAAAGTCAGAAAAAATTCAATGTGTGTGTGTGTGTGTTTGTGTGTGTCAGAGGAACTCACCTCTTCCTTAGATTTGAACCACTGGTACTGTACTGGAGACTTGCCCACAGCATGGCAGCTGAGCCGCAGATTGTGGCCACATATAATGGATACAGACTGGGGCTGAATGAGGATCTGGAGGGCTGCACATGTACAGGATAATTACTGTGAATTTACACTGAATTTAGATGGACTGTATACAGCAGAACTTTGTGGTGCTTCTTTTTAAAGTTTAACTTTACTTACCAAGCTAGCAATAGCACAGATGAGTGGTAATAGCATAATAAAACATTCCCTCTTTAAACCTAAATTATATGAACCCTGCTTACTGCTGCACTGACTTAAAACTGCTGAGAAACTGAGAAATAAATAGAATGCAGAAAGTGAAGATTAACCTGCATGATTGACAACATAGCAGCAGCGATGTGGTTTTACTCTACCTGGCGGTTTCAGGCACTGCAGAGCCTCTGAGTTGCCTAAAGTTTGGAGGTAGTCCATCAGATGGCCCGTGGTGCAGCCTCGCTCTCCCATCAGCCTCAGCAGCATGAGACTCGGGCTTCCCTCCAGCTCCAGCACCTTCAGAGAGCACATCTCCATGTCATCCGAGCTGGAAAGGATGTAGGTGATTGTCAGCATTTCATATTTTAAATCGTATTACAGTAAAACTCGTCTTTACCATTTTCACACATGAAAACTCAGGTCATAAGAAACTGTTAGACAAAGATAAGGGAATAAGTTTACACAAATTTAAAAGAAAGGCAAATTAATGATAATCTTTACACCATCTGCACCACTTAGTGCACAATCAGTGAAACACTTTATCTAACAGATAGATGTTAGTGTCATACCGTAACACTTGTATTTGTTGAAGCTTATTACAAAGCTCCTTAATGGGTTATATTTAAGAGCGGACATGTCCTGCTGTTCAGTTTTTCTGAATCTCTATTTACCTGAACTCCTTCTTTTGTGCAATTTTACACTTGTCTGAGCTTATTTAGCTTGTACTTATTTGATTGAGCTACGTTGTTTTTTATGTTTTGGTATAAATAATGTATATTTCATCTTACAAGCAGACTGCACTGTACCGGGAATATATGTACTCAAACGCACGGTGTAATAGTGATATTAGGCAGGTGTGATATCATATGATAATGTTACAGCTGCACAGTGACAGCTAGGATGAAAAAAAAAACAGAGGCAAACATTAGTCATCATCATTATTTGTTAATAAAACTGCATATAAATAATGACTGGACCCTACATTTTTGATTAATAGTTTCATTAACTGCCATTAACCTGGAAGACGCTGTAATGAAAAACAAATATTTGTCCAATTTAATCTCTCAATGGGGGTTTCTTGATTTTATTAACTTGGAGTTACATATTTATTTATGCCAGAAAATATACAGGTTAATTGTGCATTGCTGTATTACATACTCTATACCTTTATTTTTTTTAATATAAAATTGACAATAACCACCAAACTGAACAGTGTAACTATAATGAAAGTTAATCGCATTAGTCTACATTAGCTTTAATAAATAAACCGGTGGTTAAGAGTATGCATGCAATGATTTCTGGTCATTTACTAAGTACGAGTACTAATAGTAAAGTTTAACCCACCTGACTTTAAACCGTCTATCATTGCCAACAATCTCTCCAAGCTTTCGCCATCCTTTAGTGCTGGATTTGTCCAGCACCTCACACAGCCTCTTCACAACCGGCTCCTTCAACGAGTTGATCTTCGTGGACCGTTCCAAAGAGTCCGACATGACAGTTCCTCAACCAAAGCTCACCATCAACGTGTTTCTATCGCACGCAAAAGAAAAGTTATGGCACGAGAAAAAAATATGTCTACTTCCTGAAAGAAATGATAAAATTGACAGACACGCCTACAGCGTCGTCTTGGTTTTTCCCCGTGGTGCAGCTCAGTTGTGGTTTCCTTCTAACAAAGACCACTTATGCGTAAAGATGAGTCTCTGCATGTACGCTTGTGAAGCGAGAGGCGAAAAGAAAAAACCCGAACTCTGGCCTGTTTTCAGAGTTTACCTCCTTTCATTAATTCAACGCAATTAAGATAAACCAAGTAACTTACTCAAAAATTAACCTGTGCGATATCTCATTTTCTATTCGTAATTTTGTTTGGCGTTAATCGAAAGAGGATAGCCTACTAGCTAGCTCTGTGCAACTGCCAAAGAGAGTGTAGCTGCCCTCTACTCGCCATTTGACAATGAATGAACGATTAACTGAGCCCGAAATCAACACGATTATTTGGTATTTGTTCAGCGTATTTAAATACGTCAGAAGTTTCTTTAATGTAAACGCTGCTAATACTAGCTAGTATATACCAAATAACCCTTATTTATCAAGGTTAATCTATATATTCTTTTCTTTTCACATGCAACATCCTCGTATATTAAACGAGTGCCCAGGCTTAAACTCACAAATCAAGTGGCACAGGAACTTGAGGAGAGGTGAGTCATCTCGCTCAGTTTGCACTCTTTGGCTGTAGTCAGCCGCTCAGGTGGGAGCCGGTGACGACCTCACAGTGGAGGAGCTAGAAATTTTCTATAGCTTATTGGTTGGCACAGAAAATGAACAGGTTTTTTTTAAGGATCAATCCTGTTTTCATTTATGTAGGCATCACTTCCTGGAAAGATACATTGAGGACTTAAACAGTTTTTACCCAGCACTGACATTATCAAGTCAAAACTGGTTGCAATATAATGTACACAAAAGGTTATGTCACAAAAAATTGATTTTGTTAATCTGGACGTAGTGTTTTCAGTGGGGAAAACATTCACTCATCACTCATCCAAGTGACCATTTAAGTCTCAGCTGACTGCAGGTTCCCCCCACCTTATAAACTAGCACCACTGACTAACCCTAACCTGCAGTCAGCACTGGTTTTGTGAGTTGACCAAAGGAGTGGCTTGACACCCCTTGTCTCCTCTTACAGAATCTCAGAGCTTTTCTTCTGCATATTCATATGGAGACTGGCTCTCTGTAAATCCTGTTTTGTTTAAAGGTACTTTTTGTAATTGCCCCCTGCAAAATGTAACAAAAGAATTCACCACAAGGTGGCACTGTTTTACCACTGGAAGCATATCTTTTCAGGCGTGTGCTGCTGTTCAATCAGTCCAGTACTATAATAAAACAAAACCTAACAAAACTAACCTGTCTAAACTTTACTAAGCAGCATGTTGTTCATTAATAATATTTTTAAAAGTGATGATGCATGAAAATATTTGAGATATACAATAGATTCGGTATATAGGAGAATGGAGGGATGAAAAGTTCAAATTTAATGCTGGGAAATTCATGTTGAGGAACACACAAAAGAATAAAAGTTAATGTACAGAAACACAAACTAATAAAATTATAGTTGTGACTATTTTACAAACTGCAATGAGACTGCATGGTGCTGTTAGTGTATTCCTAGTGCCAGACCCAAGCCTGGACGTATTTCCTCACATACTTTTGATGTTTTTAGTTATTTTTTGATGTCTTTAAACTTGTTAGAGTCCTGGGTAAGTGACCCAGTGTTTTGTGTTATTATAATTCTTTGATTTCATCACGGTTTATCATTACTAGTCTTCAGTGTTGGGGAGTAACGGAATACATGTACCGCCGTTACGTATTTAAAATACAAAATATGAGTAACTGTATTCCGTTACAGTTACCGTTTAAAAAGGTGGTATTTAGAATACAGTTACTTTGTTGAAATAAATGGATTACACGGCGGTACTTTCCTGTTTCATATTGTCGCAGGTCAGGACTGTTTGGGTTTTGTTTGACAGCTACGCTCTGTTGTTCCAGGTGGCAGCGTTACGGTTGCCATGGTTACAGGGTGATGCGCTCTCTCTGCGACTGTTTCCTGGGTGAGAGAGCTTTTTTTGTTGTTGTTGTTGTGCTAAGCTAATAGGCAGAATGCTACAGGCATAGCCCTAAAGAATGTAGCCTGATGGGCAGTGTAGTCCGTGCTGCAGGGAGAATGGACTGCTATACACATTATGTGTCTGTGAGTGCGAGGAGGGAGAAAAAGGAAAAGTACGAGTTGTCATCGAGCAAAAACGGGAGCTGGAAGCATGTAAATATAATAATAACCACTGCAGCCAAGAAGAGTGCCTGACGAGCCCAGTTGTAAGTAAGCTATTAAGACTCGACTGTACACCGTGTTCGTGTTTTCCTCCGAAACAGTAAGTTCCGTTGGAGCAGCCTTTCAACGCCTCTCTCTGTCTCTCGCTAGCAAACTTGACCCAGACAACAAAGTAAAGCTATTTTTCGGCTACGAGCCCGACACAGAACCCGACTTATTAGCCAGAGGTCCCTTTACTATGGTTTGGAGCCGCGGACCTTCAGTAATAGTAATAAATCACACAGCAATAGTACATTCATGTAGTTGTAAAAAGCATGATAATATATTAAGTAATCCAAAGTATTCAGAATACGTTACTCTCATTGAGTAACGTAACGGAATACGTTACAAAATACATTTTGGGGCATGTATTCTGTAATCTGTAGTGGGATACATTTTAAAAGTAACCTTCCCAACACTGCTAGTCTCTTGGTTTATGGTTCTGTATTTGTAGCTCTTTAGAAAATAAATTCTCGACCATCTCACACTTCTGTTTAATCAGTTTTCTGTTTGATGTTTATTCAGCTTTGTGAAAACCCCGGAGGAATAGGGATTAATAAAGTTTTATTTAATCTAATCTAATAACTTTGATCTCAACCAAACCAATTTACTCCCCAAGAAATAAAACACTGATAAACGCAAAACAATAACATTTTTAAGTTATCTGAGTGACATATATCATGTTTAACCTGAGTAGAGAAAGACTGCAGGGGTCTGAAAACAATAAAGCCGGGAGTCCGCTGTTCTCGCCGGCTCGAGTGACCATTGAACCCACCGGCTAGCTATCGAACGGGTGGGTAACAGAAGTCTCCGAAAACGTCGGAGCACTTTTCCAAATATGCGATGTCTTGATAAACCAAGGAGATATTTTAAGTTTATACAGCTACTTTCTCGCCTGAAAATATGATAAAAGTTTATTTTGTGGCCCTGAAAAATTAAAAAGCGTAATATTAAAACTTGGTAGCAGCCGCCATTGTTGGAAACTGGAATGGGCTGGGCCGCACTATGAATTCTGGGATATGGTGGGCCATGAAGGATACACCCGACACATCCTTCAAGTCTGGGGAAAAGGAGGACACATTTGTCGGCCGGATTCGGAGGAGTCTACGAATTGGGACAGCCTTCGTTGCTTCACTGTGACGTAATTGGTCTGCAAATGCGGTCTCAGGAGGATGCAGCCGACGTTTTGGGACACAGCTTTTGTCCTGCTTGTGTATTTAACTCCTGTGTTTCTCCCTCTTAGTTGTTGTGTCGTACCCTCACTATGCTGTGTTTCTGTCTTCTGTGTTCAGAGTTAATTCCTATTTCTCAGTTCCTGGTTTATTTTCTAGTGTTTTGGTTTGAGTTTTTGTGTTTCTAGTTTCAAGTTTTGCTTTTGTATTTGTAAGTTACTTACAGCAAAGTAAAGCTTGCTCCATTTGTTCACTCTTTCATTTAGGAGTCCTGCGTTTGGGTCCTACATCCTGCCTGCTACACAGCAAACCTTGACAAAACAGTTTGTGACATATGTAATACTGACCTTTTCTCCACTATGCAATCTTTTGTCCTGCACCTCCTTTCTTTCAGTATCCTGCTCCGTTTGCACACTATGTGTACGCTAATTTAAACAACTGTACAGTACTCTGCTCTGGTAACTATTGTCCATGATGTAAATATGTAAAAATTGTGCTTCTGTTCTGTGTCCTGCTCTGTTTGTATATGTGTGTTTTTGCTGCTGATACAACCAAATTTCCCCTTGTGGGACAATTAAAGGATTATTCTATTCTATTCTATTCTATTCTAAATTGTCTTACTCACTGTGATTCTCTGTTCTTAATGATTTTACATATTGTAATTTGATAGGTATTTCCATTTATTCTTATTGATTTTTAATTCTTTGTAAAGTAACCTTCAGCGTTTAGTGTTATTATTTAATAAAATATATTTTACCCTAAAGATTAATGGGGTCCAGCCATTTATAACTTCCTTGTTAGTTCTTCTTAGAGTTATAAAACTCATAAAAAATCATATTTTATCAGCAGCTGGTTTAAGAAGATGGCATTTTGTCTGTTAAAAAACTTTTACATTAAAAAAAAGACATGCAGAAAAGCCACAAGTTTATTCTTCAAGTTACTCACCATGACAGTCTATGAAGATTAGAGATGTGAATCTATGAGGAGGTGCAGCACAGCTTTAACATTTGTTTATGTAGAGTCTATTCAACACAGACTGCAAAACATGCAATAGTCTTGCAATAACATGACAAACTGCATTCTTAGGATTGAAAATGCCAACTGGAACCATGATGGTAATAACAACATAAACTCACCTTTATTTAACGTCACCAAACAAACAGGTTCTTTTTATTGTTTATGGCTATAAGTAAGTAATGTGTTTCATATAAAATGTGAACATGAATTAAACAGAAACTAAAGGTGTGTCACTGTTAACTGACACGCCAGATGGGCTAAGCACTGCCCGGATAGACAGGCATGTGGAAAACTACTGGGAAGCTTCTCTGCTGAACGCAAATTTTTGTTGCTGTGGAAGTTATCCTGCAAACATGTAATGCTTCGCCCAGCCTTCAGGCAAATTACAAGTAGTCACAGTTAAAGCTTTTCACTGAAACCTGTAATTTTACCACATTTTTTTAAAACAATCAGCCCTTTTTAATAAAACATTTTATTCCAATTGAGTAATCACGTGAGAAGCTTTATCCCATCTTAAAATCAGTATGAGTAATTTCCAGCCACACTTTCCAGTTTCAAATAAACACAGCCAAAGAGTTGACTGAGAGAGTCCAAATGTAACAGTAGAGAAAATCCTGAACACTGAATCATAGTGGATATATTTAGGCTTTTTTTGGTCAGCTATTAACAGTGACTCTTAATGACTCTTCTAGAATCAAAAGGCTTTAAAACTGTATCACATGACAAATACTACAACCCCGCTTCCAAAAAAGTTGGACGCTGTATTCAGTGTAAATAAAAACAGATTACAATGATTTAAACTCATATTTTATTCACAGTAGAACAGAAAACATATCAAATGTTTGAGCTGAGAAAATGCACTATTTAAAGCAATATACTAACTCATTTTGAATTTGATGGCAGCAACATTTCTCCAAAAAAGTTGGTGCAGAGCCATGTTTACCACTGCGTAGCATGACCTCGTCTTTTTACAACAGCCCATAAATGTCTGAGACCAGCTGCTGGACTGAGGGAGAAGAATGCTGTCCCATTCTCGTCTGTTAGAAGATTCTAGCTGCTCTTTCATGATGCACTGAATGTTTTCATGGGTGAAAGGCTTGGACTGCTAGCAGGTCAGTTCAGCACCCAGACATAGATGCAGTTTGACAGGCTGAAATACCCACGCTCTTCCCTGAAAAATACATAGTGTGGATGGGAGTATTTGATGCTCTAAATTTTAAGCGTTGATGGTGCGTTTCTAAATGTTTCCAGTTCCATAGGCACTAATGCACCCTCATACCATAAGTGATCATCTGGATCATGTTCACCTAAAGCTCCTTTCTTACATGACAGAGTTTTAACCGGCATTTGTGGATGCACAATGAACTGTGTTTACAGACAGTGATTTGTGGAAGTGATCCTGAACCCATGACGTGATGACCAAAGCTCACAGACAACCAGTACTGATATTCAGTCTTGTCTCTTGCGCACAGGGATTTCTCCAGATTTTCAGAATCCCTTGATGATTATGTACTGTAGATGATGAGATAAGTCTTTTCAATTTTACATTGAGGAACATTATTCTAAAATTATTCCACAATTTGTGGGCAGTTTTTCTGTAAAATGGTGACCCTCTGCCCATCTTTACTTTGGGAAACTCTGCCTATTTAAGGTGCTTTTTTGATGCCCATGCATGTTACTCACCAGTTGCCAATTAACCGAATTAGTTGCAGATGTTCCTCCCACTGTTTTCTTTTTAGAATCAATTACTTTTCTAGCATTTTCCCCCATCTGAACATTTTTTAAATGTGTTAGTGCTATTATGATGCTATTAATGGCAGCAGGCTTAAGGGAGCTTGTATTTTTCATGAAAAATGACATTTTAATTTTTCACTTTAAATATTTGATATTTGTGTCTATGAGATTTGCACATTTTTACAGTCTTTTTCTTTTTACATTTTACACACGGTCCTAACTTTTTCTGAATTGGGGTTTGATTGGGATTTTTTTTAGGCCAGTTTATTAAAGTAAATGTCCACATGTCAGAAAAATAATCTCTAAACTAATGACTAGCATACGTTCATGGACTGCCTTCTTGAGCTTGGTCAAGAATGACTGAGACAGAGTACAAATAAAAACCTGAATGAAACAACGTGAAACTTGTGCACACTCTCTGATCAGGTTTCACGTTATTTGTTTGTTAGCAAGGAGCTGCTTACGTGAACTCCAGAAAACCTTTGTGGACATGGCGATCTGTCCTTGACCAGTGCCCCTAAAAAATAACAACACTGATGATGGTGGACAAAGAGGAACGTCCACACCTCCATATCAGACGAGAGCATCCCCATAACATCATTTCACCTGTTGTACTTAACCCTTTCATATTCCAAAATAGAGGTTGTCGTCACTGGAAGACAGCTGCACCTGTTTGCAGCAAACAGTGTAAAAGCCATCTAGGAATCAACAATACCGTACAGATGGATGCTTAAAGTAAAATTCAAAGATAAGGCTGGTGAGATTCTATATTTTACTTTTTGTTGCCAAATCCTAAAGTAAGACCAATAGTAGCTACGGCTAAATCTACATCAGGGAATTAACACCAACAAGGAGATGTATATGGGACTGAATTAAAAACCAAATTCTATGTTCAAGGTAACAAAAGAGCTAGTGTGGGGTGTATGTTAATATATTTTTATTTTAACAGCATCAGTGTGATTATTGGGTTTTATTACAAATTTCAACATTTAAAAAAATGTTGCTCTCATACTGAATGCCTTATAATTTACATAATGATGTTAGTGAAATCAAAATTCCCTAACATCATTCAACAAACCCATGTGAATGTGTGATGACTGGTGTTTATCTGATAACAAACCTAGTCATGACCCACATATACTCACACGAACAATTTAGGGTTTTGAAACAAGCTTTTATAAGCTTGTAACCAGTATCTGTTTTATTTTGTTTTCTACACCCCTCGTTCATTTCTTCATTTTATGTTTGTCGGCTATTTAAAATAATGAAACAGGTGCAGAAATATTAATCTATCACAGAAATGGTAAACGGAAGAGAAAGTGTTAGGTACAAGAGGCGGTCGCTCAAGAAACTCTACTGTAACTTTCTTGAGTTTACAACCTTTTCTTCGTGCGACCTGACTGTAATATATGACAGCAATATATTTTAAGAGAAAATGTGAGACAGGTGTGCTGCTCTCGCTCTTGATTGACTGACTGACTTTATGCATCTTGATGAGTCACTGCAGGCAAATATTCAGGCAAAAAAGTACAGTGTACACAGTGTATATATACAATGCCTAACCTGTCATAAAAACAAGAAAACACGAATATTTTTAGAAATTTGCCAAAGACCTGTTTAAAACTTTAAAATGGTTTTGTTTTTTTTTTAGGTAAGCAACAAACTGAATTCACGTTTTTACACCACAATGCAATAATAATGTGTTTTACAAATTTTTTTAACTGCAAATATAAACTCGTAGATAACAAAATAATTAAAGTATTAAAATATTTTGGAGTAGCTTTGATAAGCGTGTGCATACTGGTGGATTAACCATTATAGGAACATTTAAAAAAAAATGTAGCTAAATTTGCTAAAATACCAATAAAACAACATGTAGGTATGAAGACTGCCCTTTAAACCTGTTACTAACCAGCCAGTTACCATTACTGCTGGCACTTTCAGGGAATTAAGTGAAGTGAGACATCTCGCTGTGTTTACTCTCTCGCTCGTACTCAGGTGGGTATGTCGTGACGACAATAAGCCCCTCCCCCCGACTACTAACGAGACACCTCTCTTCCTTATTTGTGGTCATACCTGGGGCGTTAGGCGCAGTGGTTGCCAGGTGTGCGGAGCTCGTCTGAAGCTCGTTTGGCTTTGTGTCATGACTGAAGAAGGCTACCTTTTTTGTTCTGTACCCGTCAAAGTCCGATAAATATCGATGATAAACATAGCTGCCAAGATCATAAAGTGGTGAGTGAACGCCAGAGCGCGTCTATTAACCATCTACTAACCTTTAGTTGTACTTATTTGTGTGTGTTTTTTCCCCCCGCGGCTTCCTGGTAAATATCACACCTGATAGGGCTTCATGTAATTCTTTGGTAATGGATTCTGTGCGTGTTGTGTGCTCGCAGGTTGGTCTAAAGAAAATGAAAACCTAAATGTGCTATGTAATGCAATGCAGGGTATTAATCAGGCTTCCTATCACTGAGTAGCTGAGAGTATAAAGCGCGTGAATCCACATGATACTTTTTTTTTTTTAATTTAATGTGGGTTTAAAAAAAAAGTTATTTCGTCCACTTTAACACAAAAAATCTGATAGTAATAAAAGGAAGCAATTAGTTAATCAGTATTAGTACACATAATAAATATTATGCATATAGTACAGTTTATATCCTTTTATAGAGCGTACAAAATATTAGGCCTATATTTATACATAGAAATGTTGACTGAACATCTATGCTGTTGTGTGTTACCCTAGTAACAGTTTTTCAGCATGCGTCTTCCCAAAAATTCTTATATTTTTGCACTTAAATACAGCATAATAATGCAATTTTTTCACTTATCTTTAAACATGTAGAATATTATATGTACTTCATTAGAAGAATATTAAAATATATATGTTATACTAGATTCAAGATGGGTTTACTCCTAGACCAAATGTTTAGTCTGAGTGCCAAGGTGAGTATTTAGCTTTGGGTTTTTATTTTGGCATGTAATGAACTGAGACATAAGCCCGATCCAGTTCAAGACTTGCTCAACTGAGCGATCCTGTTAAAACTTGTCAGAATGGGTGTCACAGCAGGAAAAAAGGAGCTCGTTGTCTGTGTTTGTGCTGAGCAAAACACAAAACAAATTACAAAAAGGGAAAAGGTGTGACCCCTTTGCGATATTCTGTACATTACAGGTTGGTAACCAGTAAAAGACGGTTTCCTACACTTCCTGTGGTGACTGATTGCATCAAGCATGTAAAGGTGGCAGAAAACTACTTTGGTGTCTGAGTTCTCACTGAGCTGAGCTTCAGTAAATTTCCAGTCCATGTAGAAAAGCCGTGCAGCAGTTTGCAGTGACGTGCTGTTGCTTAAAAAATTCATCAAGCATTTCCAACATAATTGTGCGTACTTTGTTTCTGTGTGTAATCTTTATCCGAGTATCTCTCAGGAATAAGGAAGTGCATAAACAGTCCAAAGTGCGTGTTTGTGAATTAGATGATTTTTTAAAAATCCCCTATGCACATATTAACGTATTCGTCCCTAGCATTTTCTAAGATAATGTAAAATTTGCTTAACACCAAACATTATGTTTCAAACTCTTTTTCACAGTTTGTCTGGCAATTTCTGCCAAATCCACTTTGCTTTTGAAATGAGCAAAATGACTCTTAACGTCACACTTACAGTTTATTTATTTACTGAAACACTCATATAATGTTTGAATTCCTTGATTACAGCTGATGATATTGCCAGCCAATTATTAACAGTTCATTTTAACGTTTGAGAACCATATAAAAATTGTTACTGACCCGTATATTTAAATGAAAAACTGGTATTATTGGTTGTGTTTGCTGTTTTCCCACCATATCTGCTTGTTTCAGGTAACAACAAGACATTCTGCCTCGAGCTCGTATCACACCATTGCCACTTGCTTGTGATGTCACTTCCCTGACACCGAGTGTGATGGCTTGTGCCAGGATGGTGAAGCATCTCAGGCTGCCATTGCTGCTCCTGCTGCTGGCATTAGCTGCAGAATGCAACAGTAAGTTAAATCACTGAGATTCGATTCGCTCAGAATATTTACTTACGGTTAGACGACATTTCAGCTGAAGTATAGACGTTTTAGTGTTAATGCATGGGGTTTAACAGAAGTATTGCTCCTACATCTCTTTTGACGTCATGCTGAGAGGAATGATAAAGAAACATCCATCACTGAGCAAATTATCAAATTATTTTTGAACCTCTGAAAATTGGTGACATACATAAAAGTGACTGTAACACCCAAACCTCATTGTGATTCTTTTGTTAAACCCTTTGAATTAAAGCTGGAAGTCTGCACTTCAATCACAGCTTGACTAAAATCCACTATGGTGGTGTACAGAGTAAAGAACTACATCATGGTCCAAAACTGGGCCTTTAGTGCTAGTGGCCTATAGACTATAAAATGCAGATAGTTTTGGAATTTTTTTAAAAGGATATTCAGTGCTCATTATCCTGAATAATTACATTTAAAAATTAAAACGAAACACATTTTAGTAAAAAAAAAAAAAAAAAAAAAGTTTTCTCTGGTGTGTTATTCTGTTATTTGGAATCTAACAAAAAGCAGCAATGGTTAAAATCTCAGTTTGAAAACACTGAATCCTGCTCTGGAGCAGTAGGAGTTTTACCCTCACTTTATCCTTTCTTTTGAGCCAGAAGCTCCCTTGTTGTGCCTCCTCCACCAGATATTTGAGAGCATTTATCAGCATGGAGTCTGTCATTGCAATTCCAACACCCCACACTCTGTTCATGAGCCCCCATCTGACAGTCCTCAGTAATTTTCCCTTTTCCCTCTTCCCACAGAGCAGGCATGGTAGTGGTAGATATGTTACCATAGTGAGGTTGTGGTGTTCTGTTGTGGGAATTTTGATTTTGTATTGAGCTCATGTTCTATTTCTTTTCAAGCGACAGTAGTTGCCAACACCTCCAACTGCAAATCTGAGCCACACCTCTTTGCCTGACAAACAGGATCAGGCACTGTGATGTTATCATGCTCTGTTTGCTTCCAGCCTTATTGCTTTCAGCTAGGTTATACAGGACCCTCATATCAGGCCTATGTTACTGCTTCCTTCTAGAAAACGTGCTGCAAGGTGGTAGCTCTCCTCTAGGCCTCCTACATAGCCTTGATAATGATGCGCAGCCTTGCTTGGGGCATCCACCATACGTGTTCTCATAACAACCCTTTGATAACAGCCTCCCAGGATGTCCACCTACTGTATTCCTGTTGGCTAATAGCTCTGATTTTATTTGTCTTCTCTTTCATTTTCTCAGTCTCAACCCACATCTATCAATCTGTCCTACATTTAGAGAAACAATCTTGTGCTTTTTCAGTCTAATGATGACAGAGTTTACTGAGATTCCAGACCACTATGCCCTGTGCTTGAACATGAGAATGACCCAGTCATATACAGATTTAATTATTGTTTTTTCTTAATATTATTCTTTTAGTTGCTCCTTTTATGAGTCTGCCTCCATTTCACCCGTTCCCTAACATCCTCCTCTGTCACACCAACCACATGCATGTCAATGACTATATCCATTAATCTTCTCTGTGGTCTTCTTCCTTTCCTCCTCTCTGGAACCTTCATATCCGATACCTTTGTCCCATATACTGACTGTCCCCACCTTGCCTCTCTAGCTTTGTCACTTTAGTATCAAGAAACCTATTAAACTATTTTTGACAAAATTTCCCACCAATCACTGTGGAGTTTTATGTCTAAATAAACATTATAGAAAATGCCATTTCAAATGGTCACAGGTTGAGTTGCTGTGAGCACAGCTTAAATGAATAAACATGAGTGAAACTAAGATAAGTTATCAAAGATAAGAGACAACGTTCACTTACCTAAGATAAGTGAATTTTGTCCTTTAAATGACTGTGCCAAGGTTTTTATTGTATTGTTTATTGGAAGATGATGTCTCTTTGTCATGTGTGTTGCCAGGCATGTCTCCACCAGAAAAACCAGACAAACTTGGCTGCAGGTCCCCCGATAAGGAGACTTTTTTCTGCTGGTGGACCCCAGGCTCTGATGGAGGGCTGCCCACTGTGCATCACCTCTACTATAAGACAGAAGGGTTAGTTCAACCTACCAAGTCTGTTTTCTTGTTATTTTACACAATAGAGATTGTGGGTCCTCAGCTGGAATCAAACTGGAGTTTTAAGTACGGCATATTGTATTTGTCTTCACCCCACGCTACCAGATACTCCATGAAGTTTCAAATTCTTTATCACCCACGTTGAGAAATAGTAAAGGTGTTGTTTAGTTGTACGTGGTGCTAGATAAGCAAATGTGGAAAACTACTGGGTCTCTTTTCACACCCTTGTGAGCTGAGCACAAATCTTTGTGGATGTGCAAGTACACCAACGCGGACGTGGGTCACCCAAATGACCCACATTTCTCTAGCTAAATCCTAGCACTAGCATTTCAAGAATCTTCACAAATGAAATGCCACAAAACTAAGTCATGGTCCTGAGAGGATGGATCCCGAAGATGTTCATGTGTTTGTGAAGCCCTGACTTTCTGACATTCCAAATCATTAGTCATCCCAGCGAAGAATGTAATGTAATTACATGCTAACCAGCTCATATTATCATTTAGGTTTCCAGTAGTTGTCTTTACTATAAATAATAAGAATATTATATGATATTTTTAAGTGGCTTTTTTTTTTTCTTTTTTCTTTGCTAGTTTTGAATCATCAATCACTTAACACGCATATTGGGTTAATTGATTGATTTCAAACTGGGCGAACTTGAGTATGTGAGATACACTTAACGCTTAAGCCCATAGAATATGATAGTAAGGTGCAATAGAAGTGACTGTAGATGCTTACAGACTCATCAGAAAATCCAATTATTCATTTCTTATGAGATTAAACTGAAGTCACATTGCAGTGATCGGTGATGACATGTGTTTTGAGCCCACAGCCCTGATTTACTCTATAACACTTATACATAAAAATATAGAATATATGTATAAAAGCAAAATGCCCTGAGCATTGTTTAGACCGAACCTGGTTAATAAACTTCTTGTTTTGTTCATGTGCAGTCAGGAGAATATGCACCAGTGTCCGGACTACCACAAAGCTGGAAGTAACTCCTGTTTCTTTAGCAAGACCTACACGTCTATCTGGGTCGAGTACACTGTGATTGTGGAGGCCTCCAATGCCCTGGGGAATACTTCTTCAGACCCCCTTACTTTTGACTTGATGAACATTGGTAAGTTTTTCTAGTTTTAAATAATTTACATGAAATATATAAATCAAACATGATTTTTGATTGTTTTGTGATAAACAGAAACCAATAAAAATAGAAATATGAGCATTTATAATTTCTGTAAAGCATTCTTGTACTAAAAATATCCTCAAAGTTATTTTTTTTTTAAATTTTCTGGGTTGTAATGATCATTTAAAATATGATTTCTTTTGGCTTTTGGCCTATCACTGTACTGTGCACTAAACTATAAATCACACTGATCTTTCTTTAGCTACACAGGTTATTATTTTACGACACTGAAGCTTGTTGATATAATTAGGATTTTCTGGTAATGATTAAGAGTCACTTTGAACTTTCTCATTCAGAATTAAAAACTTTTAAAATGTTAATAATAATAATAATAATCAAGCATAGTTTAATCTGCTCAGATCAAAATATATTTGTGTCAGAACAGGAGTAACAGAAAAATCTGTACGGACTGAGCTAATGATTGGCACAGTTTTATTGCCCAGACTGCCTTCTTGAGGCTGGTGAGGAATGGAAAAGTACTGAGTGACATACATGAGCCGCAAATAAAAACCTGAACAGAATGAGGTGGAACTGGTTTGTGCACAGCAAAACTTCTGTATACTCCAGCATCAAATTTCACACCTTTTGTTGGGGTTATACAGGCAGAGTGGTATCTGAGTCCTGTCCTGTAAGCAAACAGTAATTTCACTACATTAGTTGTGGAGGGTTTTTGGCCTCAGAAAACACACTTTACAAGCACCCATGCATGAGACTAAGCACAGATCAACATGCTGGTTTCTGAACAGGGCAGCTGCAAACCAAGGTAGAGGTGTGGCCATAGGGAAGGCAATGCTAGTCTGCTGGTTGGTTGTTTCACATGTTTGCCTGCAAACAAATCATGGGTGTAGGGTTTCCGTTGAGTATCACGAGAAAATTTAGAGTATCGGACTCTTCATTTGCTAAATTGTAATTGCATTTTATGCACTAGAGTGTTTCTTTTTTTAATCAGTTCATTCAGTTCAATTCAGTTTTATTTACATGGCTCAAAATCGCAACAACAATTAATTCAAGGCACTTTACATTGTAAGGTAAAGACCCTATAATAATACAGAGATAGCCCCCAACAATCAGACAACCCCTCATGAGCAAGCAGGTGGTGATAGTGGAAATAAAAAAACTCACTTTTTACAGGAACAAAGCTCCAGCAGAGCCAGGGACAGTGAGGGGCAGCAATCTGCTGCGACTGGTTGGGAGGGAGAATGGACAAAAGACATGCTGTGGAAGAGAACAAGAGATTATACAAAACCCTGCATTTAATCGTTAGTTATTATTAAAAACAGTGAGTGAAAAGAAGTGAGTGAAGAAGAAACACTCAGTGCATCATGGGAAACCTTCTAGCCGAATAGACCTATTGGGAGCATTCTGTGTCACCTGATCCAGCCCTAACTATATGCTTTATCAAAAAGGAAAGTTTTAATCCTAATGTTAAAAGTAGAGATTCACACTGGGAGCTGGTTCCAGAAGAGGGGCCTGGAAGCTGAAGGCTCTGGCTCCCATTCTATTATTGGATAGTGGAGTAGTGAAGATAGACAGGAAAGGGTGAGTGGGTGGGGGTGCAGCAACGGGCCGCAGGTCAGACTAAAACCTGGGCTGCTGCATTCTGGCCATGCTGAAGGCTTTTCAGAGAGTTCATTGTAACAATAAGTTATAATAGTACAGCTTAAAAAGCAATAAATGCATTAACACTCTGAGAAAGAAGGCATTTCCCTGTGCCCCCCCTTGGAGATGCTAACTAACAAAATTAAAAAGACAAAAGGCTAAGCGGGAGATGGAAGGTTTGAAGATAATATCTTCATTGGGAGTGATCTGGATGGACAGGATCAGAAATGAGTATATCAGAGGGAGAGCTCAGGTTGAACAGTTTGGAGACAAAGTTAAAGAGGCCAGGTTGAGATGGTTTGGACGTGTTCAGAGGAGGGATAGTGGATATATTGAGCAAAAAAAGTGATGAAGATATGCGGGAGGACTGGTGGAGCAGAAGAGGATGTTATGGATAGGCTGAGATGAAGTCAGGAAGCAATTTTGTTAAATGAGCTTGCTAGAGACCAAAATATTTATGATTATGATTTTTGCCTCACTTTAACAGCCCTACCTGATAGCTTAACAGTAAACGCACAAACTGTGGGTTAACTCTTGGAGTGAGGAACCTTGTGTAAAGTCACATCCTCACTCCAACATGCCCATCTGTATCTACGCTGGTGTTATTGGATAAAGGCAAAATGACAAAAAAATACAATCACTTTTTTCAGCCTAGTTCAAAATTTCAATATGTGACCAAACTAAAGTTAATGCTCTTCTCATCAAACTCAATTTCATTTTGCTTTTAGTGCCAAATACCAAATGTTGGCATGCAAATATACTGAACTAAGATTGTACCTGATAAACAGCGTCACAGTCTCTGTTTCTCTCTATTGATGAACAGTGAAGCCCTTTGCACCTGAAAATGTTACAGTGGTGGTCAACATAGAGGACAGTCCACACCTCACCATCCAATGGCATACACCGTCTAACATAGACACAAAGTCAGGATGGGTCACTCTGAAGAATCAACTGAGAGTCAAACCAGACAAGAGCAAAATATGGAAGGTGAGTGGCTGACAGAGCTTCTCTAATATTGCATGGAAACGTTCTTACCCTGTGCCAAAAATGAGTTCCCATGGAAAATTACCATTGGATGAATGAAACATGTGTGCCAACCTATTTTGTTCTCACCACCGTGTGTGTATGTTGGTAAATTAGAATTGTTCGGAACAAACAGTTTTGTAGACTCTCCGTGCTATTTGGATACTATCTACATGCTAACCCTCCCCCACCATATATAAGGAAACAAGTTTCCGAAATGACCAAATGACTGAAAGACAATAATAGTTATTATTGGTATTATCAGTAGAGGTGGTGGTTGTTGTAGTAGTAGTAGTAATTTTAAAGACTTATATTTGTTTTCCTAAGGCAGCCAAGCTGTGATTTGTTTGTATGCATTTTCAGGGGGGCTTCTAAATGTTACTTTTTTTCTGATATAAAAATATTGATAAATCATGTATTTTTCTGTGAAACTTCATATGCTCAATTAATGAGGTCTAGTTATCCCAAGCACAGTGGCAAATCTACTACAGAATAACTTCAAAAGAAAAAAATTAAGGTATTGCAATGGCCCAGTCAACGTTCAGACCTTAACCTGACTGAAATGCTGTGGCGGTACCTTAAAAGAGAGCCGTGCATAAACGAATGACCGCAAAACTCAATGATTTTAAGCAATGCAATAAAGAGGAGTGGGCCAAAGTTCCTCCACAATGAGGTGAAAGCCTGATAAAGTCATACGGAAAATGATTGCTTCAAGTTATGCATGACCTTGTGTACTTGGGTTTTTCACACACTGCCTCTGCCTTTTGGCTTAGTTTTTGTTAAATAAATAATGACATGGTGTAATATGTCACCTGCTGCTGTATCTGAGGTTGTGTTTACCCAGTTTTAAAACCTGGAAATGACTAGATTTTTTTAAAATGTCTCGGTATATAAAACCTTCAAACTGACACAGCGCACGCTTCCTGTTTGTATTGATTGTATGTGAAAATTGTAAATAACTTTCAAAAATCTGTGGATCTGAATGCCAATCAAATCTAAAAGTTACTTCTTCTTAGAAGTCACTTCTAAGTTTGACCAACATTAATTTTATGCAAACCTTTTAACAAATATACAAATCAAACCGACATAACATTTTAGAATTAAATGTGAAATCAAATTAAACTCCAAGTTATAAACTCAAGTATTATTATTACCATTTAGATTTTCTATCCAAAAAAACAGAAAGCCACACAGTGAAAGCTTAACATGTTACCTATTATGAGTTGAAACCTCAAAACATTACATTTTGAAAATTAATGCAATCACAAAATCACTTTTTTTTTTTTTTTAATTTTTAAAGTCTAACTTTCAGCAGTCTTGGCTAGTAGCGATTATTTCCACTGTCAGATGATGAATCCATGTTGGTAAGTCAAGCATGAAATCAGGCTCTGGAATGAACTGCACCAGCCCAAATAGGAAATCATTAAACAACCTTTTACTGTCATGTGAAGAATAAAGTTGTGGTGTAACCTGTCACACACGATTAATCAGTAAATCAGTATACTGCAGTTTAACCATAAATTTTTATGGTTAAATTGTTTTATTTCAAAGTAAACGAATGTATTTTTAACTCTCGTTTAGTCCAAAGGTGATCTTAACAGCAGTAGAAGTCAAATGTTTTGTGATTTCTTTTCCTCTTTCTTTCTAGAATTACGCATCAGAAACACAAACACATTTCACCATTTACAGCATTGATCTTGGGGTGGTGTACATGGTTGAAGTGCGCTGTGCAATAGACAATAGCTGGAGTGAGTGGAGCAACACTACCTTTGTCAAAGTCCCTAACTGTAAGTCCCGAAAGCCCTTTACTTCTTCTTTACAACATATTGGCAAGTGCTAACAGTTAAAGATTAATAAAAAAGTGCCTCTTTTTTTTTTTTTTTAAATTCAGTTCCTCACAAGGACAATTCCTTTTGGATACTGGTTTTCAGCCTCTGTCTAATTCCATTGCTTGCGGCAATGATTATCTTGATCCTGAAGAGAAAAACGTATGTATCTGATATAAAGTCTAAATCACTCTGTTTTACATGAAGACAAGATGTGAAGACTTGACTCATGACTGTTTTCTTTCTCAGTGTGAAGAAGTATATTCTGCCCCCTGTCCCTGGTCCAAAGATAAGAGGCGTTGATGTTCAACTTCTCAAGGTGATTGCCTCTCCATTCTGCTTCTAGAATATGCACACACAACCCCCCATTGTTTAGGTGCTGATAATAATGTACTCTATTAACCTTTGCAGAGCGGCCAATCTGAAGATGTCATTAATGCCATGCTTCTCAACCAGAGATTTCCTGTTATGATACCCTGGAAGGACCAGAAAGAGGATTACCTGATCGTGTCTGATAAAGAAACCTCGTATTTGCCGTTGGAGAAACAGAAAATATTCATTCTGCCACTTGCCATGACATTAGACTCAGAAGTCCAATCTAAGGAGACAAGTGAAGTGGATCACTTTCTAAAAGACAGCAAGTCTTCCTCAGAGGAGAGTTCAGATAAGACAGAGTCGTCGCAGCTTCTTACTAAATGCCCAAGTGCAAACGTTTTGAATGATGAGAAAGCAAATCAGCTAAAAGGTGTTACTGAGAAGATCATCCAACCCTTTGGAATCGGCGGTTATGTGGATATTACGAGACATGAGCACATGCAGGAAGCAGACTACAGCCGAGTGAACGAGGTGAATGGTGACAATATTTTAATCATGAAGAAAGAAAATGTTCCCCATACTCTGGACACACAGGGACAAGAAGGCAGTGTGCCCGATAACTACAGCATGGTGAAAGAAGTGAATAGTGACAACATGGTTTTCCTGGAGAAACACAGTGACTCAGTTGACGCTTCTTTTAAGGCTAAAGGCTACATAGACTGGGTCATTCAGAAGCCAAAAAACCTTCATATGACTGGGCACAGTGAAATAGGAGTGTGCCCACAACTAGTTGGTTGTGAATATGTAGATACTGTCCCCCCACCAGCTGTAATCTAAAGCTTTTTATCATATAAAAATGCTATTATAAGGTGACAGCAGACATTCATCATTACTTACTGTTGACTCAAAGCTGTGAATAGTCTATATTTTTGCTGTTCTCGCTGGATGTACGGTTGGTACAGACATTCGTAAAAACCATAAAATGTACCATCTCTGGTCCAGAGTAGAATTTTTTGATAGCTATGGGATGGATTGCTGTTAAATGTACCACAGACACTCAAGGCCTTGGGCTACTGAGTATAAATTATACTTGCACCAACAGCAGGTAAAAGTTTGTCCTTATTCAGCAGAACAGTTTGACACGTGCTCATTGGATTTGCACAATTTGTCCAGACATCCATGAGAATGATAGTGCTCTGATGTTTCATCTCGAGTTATCTGGGGGCTGACATTTTTTGTTTTGAGTAACATCCAGTGAATGGATTGTTGTGAAATTTTCTGCAGATATTAAAAATACACCAGTGCTTTGGTGATGCCCGAGTTTTCAACCAGATTTAATAATCTGGTTTACCAAATCCTGTGGTTTACCAATTAATACCTGCAAAAGCCTCAGGTGTAATTTTTGTTTAGTAGTAATTAGTAATGCCAAAGTTATGCTGAACTAGATCGAGACTATACCAGCTAAACATCAAATCCCTGCTTTTAGCTCAAAGCATGATGTGTCCGAGTACAGCATCACTGAATTGCTTTTAAGTCAACTCTTATATTACATTAGCCATGTCAAGCTTTCAAAACATTATTAGTAGTGTGAATGCTTAATTTGTGGTGTAGCTAAGTAAAGTAACCCAAGTTTAATCATTTAAGGCTTGTTGGCAAAGAGACGGTTGCTTGATGGCTTTACAGTTACTGTTTTCCTTTTTTGTTTTTGTTTGTTTTGTTTGCCTCTGGCAGGTAAATTGTGGTCCGTTTCATGTATCAAGAATGTACACAAAAAAGAGCATATCCAGGTTTCTAAAGTCATTACAATGCAATATTATTGGCACATTTTTATTTATTTATTTTTTAAAGTGGTGGCATACTGTGCTGTAACGGACAAGCAAATCTGCATATGAACCTGTGCCTAGTCTAATCAAGTGATTATTTTATAAGATATAGTATCATTAAAAAAGCTTCAGACTTAAAGAACAGATTTTTGTCTTTTACTGATGTAAATTTATAATTAGATTTTTAAAATGCATCTTGTAACATAATACAAGGACATACAGATAGGTAATTACATGTGGAATTTAAAAGAAACTTATGTTTTGTTTGTTTTTTAAACACTCAATTAGAGCGACGGGGAGAGAGCGAGATCAGAGGGAGCAGAGTTCAAATGGGTTAACAGAGATGACATAATAAAATATGGAAAAATCATTGTTTGTTCATTTTTCTTCTCTGCCTGAATCTTAATTACTCTCTACGGTCTAAAGGAGCATTTGGCTACCATACATTTCATTTTTTTCATAACTGGTTCATGTATGAACTAGCTAATATTCACCTCAAAAAAGGTGATTTTTTTTTTAATTTAAATACATTTTTATATACCAAAACCAGTCAAAGATGTATTGGCTCATCCAGCTCACAATCCATCACCAGTCACAGGTTATTGCCTGTAAAATGACAAATGTCACCTTGAGAACAATTTGGATAAAGACCCATTAGGTGATCACCGTGTGCATGTGTCATTACAACCTGATCAATACTGTAGGAGCGGCAGCGATTCTTACCTCTGTTTAGCATTTATTGATAAATGCTGATTGAACAAATATTTTTATGTTTATTTGAGCAGACACCTGGAGGTTGCAGAATTGCTGTTCTCTATAGTATTGGGGGTATCTCAGCCAAATGTACTCAAGCCTCTACTCTTGTGCATTAAAGATTCACTTATTAAGTTGTGATTACACAAATGACACTTAAAATTGATATTTTAAGAAAATTAATGGACTTCAAACTGATCACAAAATAATGTAATTTCATTGTTCTTGGGAAAGTATCTTTTCTATAGTTAAGTATTTGTCAAAAAAATATATACCATTTTTTTTTAAAAAGCATCTCAACAGTGTGGCAATACACACTTATCAGCACTTTTGGAGCTTACTAATTATCTGTATAATTTGATTATAACAAATGTAAGAAATCAAATTTGTCAGTTTACGACCACCTTTTCAGGTTTAAACAAATCTACATAAACAATACACAAATTAAATGAATGAGACTAAACATTCATCTTAAACTTAAGACTATGTACAGACAATTTGACACAACACACATTTTACAAGGGTGTCACATGACACTGTTTCCTTGCAACACAATTTCAAATGTATGAGCCCCAGAGTAACATAATCAATTTTGTTACATTTGAAAATGTCTGTTATGAAATCTATTTTGGCATTTCTCCCTAGCATGAATCACAAAAGTGATAATGATCTCAGAACCACTTTGCATGAACTCGATTCCAATCTTGTATAAGATGGACCAATTTGAAGCTTTGTCTAACGAAACATTTGTAAAACTTCACGCCTACTTTCCATAAATGAAAAACATATCAGAATTAGGTCACAGTCATCTGCACTCCATCCATTGCAATTTATTGCTGCGATTGTCACCTAGCACGTTGGATTCTCATTTTCCTTTTCATTGCAATAAAAAGAGCTACCTGCTAATATTTTGCAGTAGTTGCTGTTAAATCTAATGACTAAAATGTAAAACCATGTAATATCAGTCAGTCATTTGGATATTAAAATCCAAGCTTGGTTTCTATTTTTAAAAAATAAAGCGCAGTTTAATGGATTTGTTTTTTTGCCCCTGTGAAATATTGCATGGTTTAAGTTTATTACCCTGTGTGAACCTGCCAAAAACTGAACCAAATGTGTAGAAAAGATTTGTATTTGTGGGTAAAATTTTGAAAATGTAAAAAAAACCCTTATTAACATGAGTGAAAGTCTAAGCAGTTTCACCTTTCATCCAAGTGGATTCTGCAGTAACAAAATCAAATTGATTTAAACCCTACTGAGGGTTGTGCTACATATGCTAAATACCAATTCTAAGCAGTGTGAAAGTCACAAAAGTAAGTCTGTATTAAAAAAAAATAATTAATGACTGTGTCATATGCACTCTAAGCAAATCACATTGTAATGTTTATTGTATATATCTTCTAATATACACTGCTTTATGTTGATTTCTTGTGTACAGACAGTATGCTATAGAGACTGGTATGCAGCATATGCTATATAACATGAATGACAACATTGGAGAAGAACATAAACATTGGTTTATCATTGTTCTTCTTAAATTAATGTGTAACTTCAGTGTCATGGCAAAAAAAAAAAGAGGGTAAATTTAAACCATTAATTCTTTTAATATGGAATCTTGAACTTCCTCCACATGTTTACAAAGGATGATACACAACTCTTTATTCAAAACCTTCACATTTTACTGGAGTCAAGGAATGTCACTATGTCAAAATGTCATTTCTTTATGTAAAATGACACTAAAATGTCAAAATCGTTTGAACTGAAGGTGATTATAAAGAAAGAAAAATGCAGTGTTAAATCATCATACATCCCCTTAACATCCTCCACACACGGTCATGAAGCTGCTGATCATTCAGATTGTGGGATCTCTTCAAGTTCAGCCCTACTAAGTTGGTGATTTACCTCACAAGAAATCATAAATAATTGCAATAAGCACTAACACGATACTGAAAAAGTCCTGGAAAGCTGCGAGCCGCAGTTTGAGAAACACCTGCAGCACTGTAGCCTTGGAAGGCTCTTTTTCTGCCAGTACGATGAGAAATAAGGGGATCCATTTTTCAGGCACAAAAGGCTTCACAACTGTTAGCTCTCTTCATCATCAGTGTTTTCAGTACATTCATTGTCCAGGTGCATGGACCGCAGCGCCACCTCAAAGTCCATTAATGTGTGGTTATACTCCTCCTCCAACATTTTCTTCCAGATTTTTACTGAAAAATTGAGACAACATGTAATTATTTTTTACTGTTTCACGATTACTGTTAGAGACTTTGTTTTTTACTAGACAGAGCAATATCATCACTATCCAATGTTACAGTTACTTACTGTATTGTGGTTCCTCTGGCTCTGTTACATCTGGGTCAGGCACAGGTTCCTCGGTGTTTGTTTCAAGCTCTGCCTCTGCCTGGTCTCTCTGCTCCAGGCTTGACACCATCCCTTCATAGGCTGCCCTGGCCTCAGAAGACAGCTCGATCATCTTGTGATAATAATCCTGTAGGAACGAAAGTTTTCAGCTCATTTGAAATTAATGTCATCTTAAAACAATAATTGTGTGTACATTTGCATAACAATAACCCTGACCTGTGCACCATCATAGTTGAAGATGCCGACCAGGGTGACAGGCACGGCCTTGTTGACACAGCGTCCCAAAGCTTTTCTAGAGAGTGCAAATATGAACGGCACACCCTGCTCACGACATGTATCGATGATTGTGTGGAGAGCCTCATCCAGGCCACCTGTGAAAGGTGATATTTTTGCCCTTTTCACGCAATTGTAAGCATTCCTTGTACGGCACAGCTCTCTCAGGATCACATTTATGAAAGACTATGTGACAATTCTCGCTTTTCCATGTTGCTTGATAAATCAGAAAACAAATTTTATTCTCTCCATTTTGTCTTCTCTCTAATTTATGATTTTAAGACCAAAAAACATTTCTGAAATGCCAACAGGGAATAGTGTGCTTTTTAAAAGCAATAGCATAAAACTAGAAAAAAAAGGAGATAATGAAGTTCTGAAACTGTAATGGACATGTTTAAAAATATTAAGTGACCATAAAGAATTGAGATGTATACATATAACTCCTGATGATCATAGCCTAGACTTGAATTTTAAAGTAACAACGCAAAGAACATGAAATTTGGACTGGCCCAAATTTAAAGAAAACCTTCAGAATTCCTAGTTTCCAAACCTATAGCCGGCTATCAGGTCTTATAGTACCTTTGGACTGGATGCGTTCACAGTTAGGTGAGATAATGACACACTTGATCTTCCTGAGTTTGAGGTGCTTGTGGACCTCCCTAAGGCCCATCACGATCCGCCTCTTCATGCGGGCCTTCATGGGGTCCTTCTGGTACAGGCGGTCCTGGAACCGAACCAGCTCCTTTAGCAGCAACGTCACGCACTCATCCACATCTTTGCTCAGCATCTGGCTGCAATAACTGAAATGCAAATGAAAATGGAAACGCGATATACTGAGGGTGCAAGCAACCAACATCAACTTGTGACTGGTCATGCAGTGAAGCATGCAGCTTTGGCAGTCTTACTCTCTGAATTTTCTGCTGTGGATTTTAGGTGCTGGGTATGACTGAGGTGAGGGGATTTGTTGCTGTATGGTCTCATTTTTGTCCGTCTCTTCAGCTTCTCCCACGATCTGACACGTGTCGTTTAATTCATCAAGTCCCTCTGCAGGAGAGCCAACCTCATCTATGGTTTGAAAAGCACAAAATTAAAATATTAGCTGCAATCATTTATTTCCAACAGCTCAGAACAAAGCATACTGGCAGCAATCATTTCACTGCGTGCTCTGACCTGTGGCGTTTGCATCACACTGCTCTTTTTCTGTACAGTTACTTGCAAGTTTATACTCGCTTTCAGGCAGCAGTCCTCTCTCCTCCAGTAAACGCCTCTGCTTCCTCTCCTCTCTCTCTTTCAAAATGACCTGAGGAACCAAAACATGAGTTCAAGCCTATAAACAGAGCTGCACAGCTGAAATGAATTCTCATAAAATTGATTATATTTGTCTTTATTGCATAGTAAATAAATGAACTTTGCCTTCTTCAGAGGAGTTGGTTTCTTTGCTTTGGGCACCTCTCTTTGCTTGCCTTTCTTTACCAAAGGACTAGTTGAATCCAGGGGATTGTGTGCAATTTTATCCTGCTGCCACAGAGGCTTCTTCTGGGCAGATGTTTGCTTCTGAACAACAGGTAGTCCTCCACCAACTACAAATACAGGAATACTTATTTTTCATCAGGTTATGATAGCATGCACTCCAAGATCGGGGTTAGGAAACTACTTAAATTAGCATTATTCTTCAAAACAGTATAAAGTGATATCTATCAAGTCAACCTGACCAACCTGTGAGAATAACTGGCTTAGCGTCCTGCTTGGCTTTCTGAGACTGCTGCTTCTTTTCCAGGGTGGCCAGCATGTTTCCGATGTCCAGTTGCATAGGAACCTTGCTCTTTTTCCCAGAGGCTTTCTCGCTTTTCTAGAAATCAAGTAAACAAGAACAGAACTGCACATTAAAGTCAAACCTGTTTCCAATTCTAAAGGTTAATTTTAATGTACACAAGACACAAACCTGCCCTTTTTTTCCTGTTTCAGTGGGTTGTGTGTTTGCTACGAGTGATTTTCCCTGGTTCTGGTCAGCAGATTGATGCTGACTTCCTTCTCTTTGGTTTTCCTTAAAAAGAATGTAAATATCACTATCATAAAAAACACTATAAATTTAATTTTACACTAATATTAAATATATATATGATGAAATGATGAGTACCTCATTGCATAGTTTTGTATTGCTGCTGGTTATTAACCTTTCAGTCTTCGACAAAGCAAGAGTCAAGTCTGGGAACTCCTCTTCATCCTTCAAAGAAAACCATACAACAAAAGTAATCCTTCTCCTAGCAACAGAACGAGTTGAACAAAAATTCACAACTCAGATTTTCTTCACCTCAAATTTTGGAGGCTCTTGATGAATCACCGGCTCTGACGAGTCACCTCCTGCACCCTCACTGCTACTTTTCGCCTTCTTCTTTTTCTTTCGCTTTTTCCTCCCTGGAGCTATCTCTTCCTCCTGTGCAGCCATGCTCTCAATCTGATAAGATATAAAAATGACAAAGCTCAAACACCCCATGAAAATATAAAGGCTTACTGCACAGGTCTGTGAAAGTTTAGCTTTTTGTTATGTTGAACAACCCATTTGATAAATTCTGTTATATCAAGGATGTAAACACCATGATATATAGTCTGTGTGTCTATAATTACATGTTTGCTTGATGTTCATAAATAATGTCTCTTTGGTCTCATTACTCCGTTGCCTTGCTTATTTTGGTTTGGTTTACAATGTCTTTGTAAATAAAGAACAGCTCTTCACAGAAACTCTCCAGTGTTGCCATAGTTTAAACACAATTTTAAGTACTGCACTCTAAAGACTGTGCTGATAATGTTAGAGATTTCCATGGCTGTTGTGAATGGCATTGTTTGTTGTTGTTAGATCAATAGATTTATGATAATCCACATTGAAAGTTCAAACAAAGTTGAAAAAGTTTTTTTGGAGGGGGGTTAGACAACATAATCATATGCAACTATATCTGCCTGTGCTAGAATGACTTAGACGGTTATAAGCGATATGTGTCTCACACAGTGCACAAACTCTGTCAGGGTGCTGCTGCTTCCTGAACATAATGGAGGGAGGTGTGCCTCATTCAGAGCTAGAACACGAGTCCCTCTGTGCTGATTGCAAAAGAGGTACAAGTTGCAAACCTGCAAATGCAGCTGCTAAATGTGGAAAGTGAAAAGAGGCATAATTATCACTACTTTGACGGTGACGCATGTCAGGTGGACAAGCTGATATGGCATTAAAAATCTGTAATTACCTTGGACTTCAGCAGGTGTGCTGTGTCAGATTTTATAACTATTGCAAGTTGGCATGCTGTAATTTAATTTACATTTATAAATAAAATGAAAGCTTCGAGAGAACATTTGTTGCTTCTTGCTTTTTCTGTGATGGTGCTCAGCCTCTGTGTGGATACAGAGTGTAACGGGAGAGCAGTGGGAACTCTGTTGCAGAGTAATACTGTCCACATATTTTTAATCAGTGTGAAAAATCTACCTACATTAAAAAAAACAAATAAAAAGGTTAATTACAAAAAGAACCCAAAAGCTACTAAATGGATGGTACATAAGTGAAATTAAGTGTGATGGTTACTGCTGTGCGAGAGACATCAAGAGCCAAGAGTGAGCCATTTAAAAACAAAACACGACAACAACAAAACAAATACATACACAACTTACAAATATTCAGATATATCTAGTAATATTTAGTTACAGCCTTACAGATTTCTTTCCATCTACACATCACACACTTATATGTAGGTATGAGTGTATAATGTGGTAAGTAAATAAAGTGTGATGCAGAGCAGGGGTAGTGAGAAGGCTGTTTTGCCTTTCTTGTAGAATAATGAAAAAGAAAGAAAGAAAAGTGTTCACACCTATAAATACTCAAATTAACTTTTAAGTGTCCAATTAAAACTATTTTTTTAATATTTACTCAAAATGTATTTATAGAAGTTAATTTCGGGTGCTCTCTTGTCACAAGGGACGTAGGAGCATCACGTGTCGATTTGGCAAAACATGATGCCCTTCCTAACGCTATCCCCGAAGGGACTTGTGCCTCCAGCTGAAATCAAAACATGGGTCCAGATAAGAGCCAGAAAATAAATGGTAGGCTTACCTCATGAAAATAATTAATTCACTTAAGGATTTTTAAGATCTGCTGATTGCCTATGAATCTGACATAACTGTTGAGAATCGAAAACATGCATCGTACCTGCATACTGTTACAGCTGATTGTCTTGTCATTGGGATCAAGTTTCTTCGGAGGCTGAGAGGCAATGTTAGCCCAGGACGTCACCACCGGTTGGACTGTGCACACACACCAAATAAAGGTAATCAACGTGTGAAATATTTTTAAAACTGCCTCAAAATTGCTGAAAGACAGACTAGAGTAAATCTCAGCCTACCTGCTTGGATAACTTGGCTTTCTGGCTTGGCATCAGTGGCACACACCTGGGGACCAGGTAGGGTTGGAGATCCTCTGCTGCCAGACTATGCAACAAAAAATTACAGCAGCACCAACATCATGAGTATAGCTTTCTGTAATGCGCAAGAGCTGTCACATAGCTTAACATTTGATATTCCCATGAGCTGACCATCCAAGAAGATGCCAATTTTGGAGTTTGGGAGCTTGTGAATGGAGGACTTTGACCCCAGCACTCTTTCTGAGCGACAGGAGGAGCTGCTTTGGCCACTGAAACACCACCCAATTCTGGAAAATCAGCCATCTTCACTTCAAATGGGACAGAATTTGTCTGTGCTGGTTTTGGCTTCCCTGCAGAGGTTGGGGCAGATCTTGTACCTTTAAAACCTGGGAATGAATTATGAAACATTAAAGGAGAAGTATTTACATAAAGCAGTGGGTTTTAAACATTTTGTGCCCAAGATACTACAATTCTGTTCATCACTGGCCAAAACTGAACAAACAAAATCTATAAGACAACAATATGCTAAAGAATCTCATCAAGAATGACTGCAATTCTCACTGTATTCGACACCTTTGCTCTACGTCATCTCAAATGAATGTTGTCAATGCATTCTTTAATTGCATTTCAGACCAGGGCACGTTTTACAGTTTATCTGCAGCATCTAGATCTTGCAAGATACCGTTACACACTTTCACACAAACCATTAAATGGTCTTGCAGCTTCAGATGTAGAGCTCCTTTAAAGTAGGCCAAGCTTCTTTCAGAATCTCTCTGTGCCCCTTTAGCTTTCTTGGAACCATATTAAAATTGCCAAACTGCTCCCAGAGGTTTATGCACTTCGGCTAAAGGCCACAGACATTCCAAATCCACGTGAAGCTGTAAGATAAGCAGCTTTCACAATAATATCTGCTGGGTCATCGGCATAGGTTGTTACTTGGAGTTTGAGTAACATGAGAAAGCAACAAGGTTGGTGCACAAACATGCCCAAGGCACTAAAGCAGTATCCAAGCCTTTAATGTGTGGGCAACCCACAAATTAGCCGATCATTCGTGTCTCTTTGCCCTCCTGTATATGGCAGTAATACATGCAAGCTTGATACCAAATCCCATGGGATATTTGGGAATCACTGACCACAAAATTATTTCCAGTGTTAAAAATATTTTGTTCAGTTACATTAAAATACAAAAACTAGCATCTGAGTCAAGAAATTATTCCCAAAATAAGTTAATACCATGTACATCACTTACCTTTTTTCTGCATGTCCACTGAGGTTTTGCCCATGATTTTGCCTTGAGAGTCCTTTCTGTTTTGAGGCGTCTGTGAAGATGAATTAGAAAATAACACTTTACTTCATGAATAAAGTTTGTTTATATGTAGGTTTCTGTAAATAAAAATAAAACCAACCTTAGCTTGGGGATCCTGTTTGGTCCTATTGCTCTGTAGGAAGTTATCACTGGCCTCTCTAACAGGGCGGCTGCTGCTGTAGCCATGACTCCTCGGTGCATCTCCTCCTCTTCCTGCTGGTTTTGGGCTCAGACCTGAATGGCTTCTTAACAAATTGTAACAACATGAGCACCTGATGATCTAGGTCAAAAGCCAAATGATTAAATACCCCTGAAAATTATATCTTCCTACCCTCTTGAAACCTGATCGGAGGTATAAGGGTTTGGTAGAATCAGAGGTTGCGCTGATGCTGACGTGTGGGGCTCTGCAGGCGGTTTCCTCGACCCCCTCTGGTGTCTGTGGTCAAAGTCCTGGAAAGCAAAGCAGAGGACAGTTTTTTCTTCTGCCACCAAACAGCGTGTTGGCGTTTGACCTTTGATAATCACGCCATTAATTCCAAATTCGAGTAGAATTTGCATAAAGAAATTTAGCTTAAGACTAACCGCTATATCGATGTTTTGGACTCACAATGCAATAAAAACGAAACGCATCCATCTCCACTTGATTACAGAACATCCAGCTCATGTTGCACAATAGTAACCGCCGCTGGTTGAAAATGTCTTACAGTATAACTGAACTGGTAGCTCATTAGTGTGGTCAAACCACACATTGTCTTAGCAGTATCTCACTCCTGTAACTAACAGCTAAAGTTTGCTAAGAGTTAGCTCACGCTCAGCTGCAAAAACTAACATTCGTTAGCTTTCTAGCTAACTAGCTAGCAAAAGAAAAGAAAAAATGTGGCGTTCATTTTCATAAAATACCTTGTCCATCACTCTAGTTGTAGTCACATCTTCGCATCTTCATATAAGCTTATACAAGTCGCCAAGCTCCATCTTACGAGTGTACAGACAATAATCTACCCCAAAAGTGTGTGCATGGCTAACCAGGCTAAGCAACCTGTTTGACAGCATGTAGCCGGAGCAGCTAGCTGCGTGAAACAGCTGGTGTTTACATGTGCAGTCAGGAGATCCACAGCGACACCCTCTGATATAACAACGTAAACCGTTTAACGAGTATTCCCGTTAATTAAAAAAGTAAAATAAACTCTATAAATCCATATTTTATTGAGAAGCCGAAGGCTAGCAAGAAGCATAAACATATCTATAACTCTATACTCTGTGCATATATGTGTATATATAAAACACTTAACATTATCTAAACATACCAGGAGGACCCCAGATTAACTTTGTTGCTTGGCCCTACTTAATTTAAGTTGCTTAAAATTGCACTACGTACACATTATTACTGACGCTGGCTCCGTAGTGTAGTGGTTTGCACATCTGCTTGGAGCGACATTATTAGTTATATTTTGTTATAGTTTGCTTGGACTTCTTTGAAACTCCAAAATAAATTGTTGTGTATTTATTTAGTATTTCATGAAAGAGAATTGTGTTTTTTAATTTTTCTACTTTGTTAAATTAACAAAACTAAAATGCTTTACTCTGAGTACCAAAAGTCAATGTTTGGTTTATTTATATAGCACATTTTATCATAGGCCTGCTTTTACTCAATATGCTCTACACAGAAAATAAAAACACGAAACCTATGCAAGTTTATGATGAAAACAAAACGAAGTAAAGTGCAAATCCATGCACACAGTTATTAACTGAAAGCCTGTGAGAACAAAAAGTTTTTGAACACAGATTAGATTAAATTTAGGTCTGTAGACAGCTTAATCCAGAGAACACGACCATACGTGAAAGCACCCTCAGCACACTTAGATTTAACTCTGGAGACAGTTAAAAGATCTGCACCTGAAAATCTGAGAGGAATGACTGAGTAATAGACACTGAGCTAGTCAGAGGTTTACTGGAGGAAGTCAGAGGTGTACTATACAAACCATTGAGAGCTTTATGAGCTAATAGAAGGATTTCAAATGTAATTCTGTATTCAGCTGGGAGCCAGTGAAGTGACTTTAGCACTGGGGTAATATGATCCAGTTTTCATGTCAGGACTCGCCGCTGCACTCTGGACAAGCTGAAGTTGTCCTACTAGTAATGTGGATAATCCTGCAAACAGTAGTCCAACTTCCTGAACACTTGGACCAATTTCTCAGTTAGTTTGTGATTAGGATTTTCTAACTTTTCTGAATTCTGTATATATATCTGTGGTAGAAAGCAGTTCTGGTGACCTTATTGATGTGATTATTAAAACTGAGATCACTGTCCAAAATGCTGCAGAAGTTCCAGACAGAAATAGAGTGAGTCTGAATGGGATGATAAATATGAAAAAATGTTCTCTCTGACTTTTTGGACCAGGAACAAGGATTTCCACGTTTAAAACGTTTCTAGACAGCCAACTGTTAATGTCATCAGTGCATCAATTTGTGAACAGAGGTTAGATCATCAGAAAACGATAAGTACAGCTGTGTACTATCTGTGTAAATATGATAGGATATATTGCAATTCTTTATGATAGGAAGAGCATGTAAAAGTTAAAGAGTAATAGACCACTGACAGACCCCTGAGGAACCCCTGATTTAATTTCTGTTACACTTTAGGGGCCAGATGTGTTGCAGTGGCGCAAATTTGTTTAAGAGTAAAAAATATATTTTTTTTTCTTTTTTTAGTGCCTTTTAGTACAGCCATTTCCTTTTCAAGGTGCAGAATATAGGGAGGAGAATATTTAAATCAGTGGTACAAACTGAATATAATCATGTTTTCAGCACACAATTAACTGCTGACTGTGTCAATATTTAACGCTGAAAAAAGTATACCTTGTTTTTTGCACTTCATTCTGACCTGAACTGACTGTGCCTACGAAATAATTGCACCTTAGAAACGAACGCAACTTTTGTAAATCAGCCATAAAACTAACCACACCTGTTTGGCGCTTGTGCTTACACGTTATTTTGCCCCATGATGAGAACCGGTTGAGAACCTGAACTGTTAAACCAATTGAATCCCAAAGTGTTTGACTCAAAAGTCACACATAATATATCAAAGTTAAGTTTATTTCATATTGTTTCTTTCATATCGTACATGGACTGTAAGGATTTTGATGGATGGTGCTTACACTTTCCTTTGTTTTAACTGGACTTTACATTTATTTTAGTTTTCTTGATATGAAAGCATCGAGCTGTGTATACTATACTCAGAATAAATCAAGTTAAACTCAGATTAAAAAGCAAAACTCATGAAGAATTTCCCTTTTTTGCATTTACCTGGAATAAAGATTGTAATCCTTATTTTTATATACTAAAGAAATATCAAAAACATATCTTACCTTTAAAAATGTATTTTAGATACATTGTGAAGTAAAATGTATGCAGCAAAAGCATTAAGTAGACCCAAATACTAAAGTATAAAGATGTTGATTAAAGCTGTACTTGAGTACAGTATTTAATGTGCAGTTCACATAGAAAAATTATACAAAAGGTTCAAATTCATTCTAAGATAACTGTTCATTGCCATGGACTGATGTTTCATTCTCTGTAGTAAAAAATAGAACATCAAAAAGTTTTATGTGTGTTAATGCTAAAGTATCCTTTGCAAAATAGAAAATCTTAGTGATTAATAAAATTCAACATTACAAAAATATCTGTGTACCAGGAGCACTAATATCACATGGAATTCCTTCTAACCCACCCAGTCTACAATACACACCGGTCTATGTGAACACACAAACAACATTATGTTCATTCATTCATTTTTGGCATTTGTACCATCTTCTCATATTATTTTGTTTCATTTTTTTGATCTTTGGCCAACAGCACGGAAAAGTAAACATCCTATTACTGTGAACTTAGTGTTTGCTTTCCCAGAAGATGGAAACATCATTGCATTAATGTAGGTAATGAAACACAAGGTTTGTTTTTTAAAGTCTTTAAGTTGCTCATTCCTCTTTTAGTCTCCTGGCTATGCCCAGGAGAGCTAAGGGCAAGACGAAGGAGGCCGATGTGATAAGAAAGCAGGTCTGTGCTCCGGCAATCCAGTACACTGCAAACAAATCAGTTAAAACAAAACAGATATGAATATTTAACAAATAATTCAAATAGCACCATCTCAAGAAAAAAGCAGCACTATGGAATGATCCTTTAGTTTCAGTTTCCTCACCTGAGGAGGACACAACTGGGCCCAACGCTCTGGCCAGGGCGCCCAAACTACGCAGAATCCCCATCACAGTGCCCTTCTGACTGGCTGAGCCTAGAGGAATCAGCAACAGTGGGTAATCAGCAACAGTGCCAACATTATAGCAGGATCAAAATATTTTTCATCAGATTTGATAAAAGGCTCACCATGGTCAGAAACTAGAGTCGACAAGCAGGGGACAACTATGGCAGCCGCTGTAAGAATAGGATAATAAATACGTAAGTTGGAACTATTTTATAATTTAGGGACATTTTTAAGTAAAATGCTATATAGCAAAATATCATACAATACAGTAACTATCTGATATTTTGCTTCTTAGAAAAGTTAGAGGACGACTTGATAAGAATAACACAAAGTAATTTAAACTAAAGTGATATCATCCACTCCTGTTAGGGAGCAGACTAAAAAAAAGGATCCCTACATATTTGTTTAATATGCACACATATCCTGATCAAAACAATGCCTAGATTTCTGGACTTTGCATCAGATTAAGTATCAGGTTAGACACCATGTTTCTAAGATTTTGGGGGCCAAATATAATAACATTAGTTTTATCTGAATTTTGAAAATGAATGAAGAAAAATTCCAGACATCCAGGTCTTTGTGTCTGTAAGACATATCTGTGGTTTAGCTACATAATTTGTGTCAACTGGCTTCATAGATAAATATAGCGGCATATAATCTGTATATCAATGAAAATGTATGTAGGATTTTCTAATGATATTGTCTAAGGGAAGAATGTAAAATGTAAATAGAACTGGTCCCAGTACAGAACCCTGTGGAACTCCACATGAGTATAATTCATTCTGAAATCTGACTGAAACTCTTCAGATAAACCACTCCTCTGCTAATGACTGCTTGACTATATTATAGTTGTTCATTTAAGAATTTTTGAAATAAGAGAAGGGATGGGGATTGGTCTATAATTACTTAAGACAGCTGGATCAGGCAAAGGCTTCTTAAGCAATAGTTTAATTACTGCATCCTTGAAAGTGTTCTTGACAGTGTTCTTCTATTTTAACAGCGTAATGTCCTGTTATGTATTTTGGCAGTAGTTTATCACATAGTTTTTATATTTATTTACACATTCTTGGGTGCTGTCAAGATAAGACAGATGAAACTGAGTTACTGCATATTTTGAATACAGTAATTTTGACTCACCAAAGGAATACAGTGACAACCCAATGTACAGCATTGTTACATTCCACGATAACCCAATGATAACAAAGGCTGGGATCAATGCTATGATTGCCTAAAAACAAGAAAAGTGGTTCAGTAAGGGAGACATTTGTACAGTGATTTATCCTGTTCCATTAACACTAACAACAGCATTAGGTCAGTATTTGTCATGCAAGCAATTGGTGACTTTACCATACGAACAGCCCTGATGTGCTGCCCAGGTTTTATTCTGCGAGCATAACCCCCCTGGATTAAAGCCATGATGACACCAATAAAGAAGAACATCTTTCCCTGCTCCATGCTGTTAGAGAGAAAAACATAAGGTTGCTGTTTGTCAGACTTAAAAGGGAAACTCAGAGTACACAGCCTTATCTTTGAGTTCATACCTTGTAAACTGGAAACGCTGGTGAGTAAGAAAACTTAAGGTGAACTCCAGACCAGAGAACAGGAAGAGGTAGCAGAAATAAACCAGCCCTAGCACTCGAAGGCTTTGCATTCCTGTAAAACACAGCCCAACAGTGCATCACTGTGTTAAGGTTTATTCACTCTTTGTAAACGGGACAATCACAGATGAATGCAGTGTATACACTACTCACCGTTTCTTGAAAGTTGATCTTTTTTCTTACTAACAGCTGCAAAATAGAACAAGGATAATGGATGCAGCAGGTCCCTGCAGTCCCCACAGCCTGAAGACAAAGCCTAAAATGGAACAAGAAAAATGATCTGCATCTTTCTCTCAGTGAATAATGATTTGAAAAAAACAATGCCGTTTCTTCAGAAACAATAAGAATTATGTGAACTTGTAATTTTATTTTATTTATTTTTTCTGCGGTGGGTAGGTGAAAACTGAGAAAATCAGACATGTTCAATCTGAACAGTGATCACTGTCTCTTTGAAACATTCTTCGCCTGGTGGTTTCAGGGATGTTGCTCAATCTGGAGAGACATGCACATAAATCATCGCCTTACTAATAAGGTGGTGTACACAGTGGATCAGCAGCCATAGACCTGTCCGGACATGCGTTAAGTGGAATGACAAAAATTGCTTAAAGTACACCTCATAAGGTTTTTTTTTTGAAAAACTTTCATATAATTTCTGCTGAAGAAGGAATAAAGAGGATGGAAATACTCTAAACATTGGACATCAGTATATCCTGTGTTTAGCAATGTGCAACAAAGATATAAAGCTTGCTCAAATGTAATTTAAATATGACATGTTTGTTGGGCTGGGCACAACGGTTGTGCAGTGTTGCCTCACAACGAGAAGGTCCTGAGTTCGACACTAGCACCTGGACGAGGCCTTTCTGTGTGGAGTTTGGATGATCTCCCTGTGTTTGAGTAGGTTCTCTCTGGGTTCCTCCCACAGTCCAAGGACATGCAGTTAGTGGGGTTCTGAACTGCCCAAAGGTGGGTGAATGTGGTTGTCTGTCTCTATGAGTTAGCCTCGGTCAGATTGGCAACCTGTCCAGGGTGTACCCCGCCTCTTTTTCTCCCTATGGTAGCTGAAATAGGCTCCAGCCACCCCCAACCCTGATAAGGATAAGCGGAAGAAAATGGATGGATGGGTGTTTGTTGGTGGTGGTCTGACTATTTCAGAAATGGATGATTTACTTTGATTTTCACACACAACCATCTTTAGGGGTTTCAGATTATGGCTCAAAAAAGACAAATTATTCAGTGAGTGGCAGTTCTCTGGATGAAAATCCAAAAGCCAGAGAAGAATGGCCAGACTTCTACGAGCTTTTAGGAGCACAACAGTAGCTGAAATGACCACTTACAACCAAGGTACGTAGAAGAATGCACAACATGTGGAATCTTGACGCAGGTGGGCTAAGGCAGTCAGAATTTGGTTTAAACAACATGAAGGAATGGATTCATCCTGCAGTATATCATGATTCAGGCTGGTAGTGGTGGTGTAATGTGTGGGGGATAATTTTTTGTACACAGTGAGTATTGTTGCTGACCATCCAAGTCTTACCACAGTGTGCACATGTTCTGATGACTGATTAAAGCAGGATAATGTGCCATGTCACAGAAAATTAGTTCACTGCACTCAAATGGACTCCAAAGTCAGCAGATCTCAATCTAACAGAGCACCTTTGTGAAATGGTGGTATGTGAGATTCCCACTGTGTATGTGCAGCTGACAAAATCTCCAGCTGAAATGGTGTGGTGCTCTCCTGTCAGCATGGACCAAAATCACTGAGAAGTTCTTCCAGCACCTTGTTGAATTTATGCCTTGAAGAATTAAAGTAGTTCAAAAGGAGGGCAAAGGATGGTCCAGCACCCAGCAGCCTGTTACCTTAGCTCAGCATGAAAAATTGAAAACATTGGGAAACAGATAGTCACTGATACTGGTACTGATATTGGCCCTTATTGAAGTACTTTGTATTTAAGGTGTGTGATACTTCCTCTTCATGGGGAAAAAAGTACTTTTTTACTAAACTAAATATATTTTTCAATCATAGCAATCATTTTTAGAGAAACATATTGTAAACATAATACAAATATATGGTTACGTTGTTTTTTCTACTGTTAGATCAGTATGTTGTCAAATACAGTGGATGTCCTTACATGGTCATTTCAGACAAACAGCTCTGGCCATTACTAAAGCGGTCCCACCCATCTGCTGTTGGGTAATAGGGAAGGAGAACTGAGCTAAAGACTTCTTGTTTGAGACAAAGCCCAGTGTAAGATAAATGAGCACTGTTTTGAACTGTGAGTCATGGAAATCTACACAATTGTAGGATAATAGGTCAACTTTAAGTGAAAATGTTTCATACTTCTTCTACCACAGCGTGTTTTGGAAATCCATACTGCACAACTGATGGCTGGAAAATTTATGTCTACTGTTAAAAACTGCATTTAGTTCTGTTTACATTAGCAGGAGTGTTTCTAACTAACCTTGACGTCCTTTGTTAATGTTTCTGGCAGCATCAGCCAAATAAAGAGCAGATCAGCAGCGCTGAAAGCCAGGGCGAGCAGAGCTGGAGTGAGGTAGAAGACATTTCCTGTTGCTTTGGAGGTGATAGCAAAGTAGGCGCCCATCAGAGGCCCCACGGTGAAGCCCAAGGAGAAGGCAACACCAATCATGGCCTGATTACAACAGAGGGAAACAGAAAACAGAAAGACACTTAATTCATCTATTCTCAATACTTGTGAGGGTCATGCTAAGCTAAGTGTACTGATAACAAAAAAAAGTATGTATAAATACAACACAAAATAATTTTAATTAATTTCACTTCAACAAAACATTTCCTGTAATGACCACAAATATTTCTGCCTACCATTCCTCGGTTCCGTGCTTTCGGGCACGGCAGGTCGGCTATGATGGCAGTGCAGAGGCTGACGTTGCCCTTACAAATGCCCCCAATTACCCGAAACAAAAGGAACATGCTGAAGCTCCGGGAAACAGCCCAGACTGCATAGGAGGACATCAGCCCTAACTGAAACACAAGGCACCCAATTAGATGTGAATGAGTCAGCTCTGGAGAAAGGGCTGTGTGTTTTCTTACAGCACGAATATTGATAAACAAAACTTTAAAAAGTCGTGAAAAAGTGATGTTTTCCTCACTGTGGTGAGCATAAGCAGGGGTCGCCGGCCATAGGAGTCTGACAGAGCCCCGGTTACAGGTGATGCCAGGAACTGTAGCAGAGAAAACAGTGACCCAATCAGACCTGTAGGGGAAAAAAGGAGCATTATTAAACCAATGAGCCTGCAACACTGAAAATATAAATTTGACCTTAATGTTGAATAAATCTGATGTTTAAAATTAATCCAATATACCTCCAAACAGGACACTGTTGTATTTCTTTTCCAAAGGAATCCCAACAGCCTCCCGGAACCAGTCCACAACAGACTGAAGAGACTGATACACACCATCCTGCCCACACACAAACAAAGCATCACAGAGCTATAGTATAAATACCAGCAAAGTGGTCGCTTCACCATGACTCAGCAGGCGGATTCACCCACTAACTAATCTAATCAAATCACTCATGAGTTTGTTACAGTTTTTATGGAGGAGAATCTTCAAACAAAACCATCTTTGTTCAAGGATGTGTTCACAATGTAAAAATGGTCTGTTGAGGAAATGCCATTCAAAAAAACCCTATCTAACAATTTTCACACTGCAAAAAATGTCTTCAGTAAACACTGTTACTCTTATTTCAAAAGCATTTTGATCATCACTGGCAGGAAATAAGGCTGCTGGAATCACCTTCAAAGTTTTAATGCTTTCAACCAGTTTCCTTGTCATGTATAGCAGGCTTAATATCTTAATATCTGCTGTGATTTTAAAAGTGCCTTTAAGTGATTATACTGCTATAAAAAATAAATAAATAAATAAAAGACCAACCCCGCTTTCTGCGTAGTGATCCAAAATAGAAGGCAGCAGAGGTAGAATCAGAGTGAATCCCAGCAGGTCCAGCAGCAGGATGATAAACACAATCTTGATGACCTTTGTGGAGAAGATGCCTTCATCTTCCTTGGATTTGTTTACGGCTGACATTTTTCCACCTGATAGTGTTTCTTTTCCTGCTGTACAAAGAGCAGCACTTTTAATATAGTGTGTTAAAATGCCCCTCATGACTTTTCTCAAATAACACAAACAAGCAGAGCCATCCTTAAAAGAAATTGACCCTTAAAGAGTTACTACTGTAGGCTATCCCGATCAAACTCTGAAGCAGTTTCTTTACATTTCCTCGAGTTTCTTGCTTTGTACAACAAACTTGTTAAAAACAGAAATAATCATTCATTCAGATAAGCAGGAGCATCCAGGGCTGGGTCGGGGAGGGCATCCAGCATAAAAATCTGTGCCAAATCAAATATGGGATTCATCTGCTGTGGTTACCCAATATGAAAGACGGCGCAGGATAATACTGTTATCAAGTACAAAACATCGTTTAAGTTGCATATTTTGGTTTCAATAACTTAAAAAACGAAATAAAACTGAGAAGGTCGCTTTTACCCTAAAGGTAATTACAGTAGGTATCACTGAGTCCTAGAGCAGTATACTACAACACTTAAATACTCAAAGAAGTACCTGAAGACTGTACAATATTTGAGTAGCTGTATTTTCACGTTACGATCATAAAAATGTGGACGCTATTAGTATGTAAAAAATAAGCTTTTCCTGGACTGGACAGGTTTAAAATACAAAACGTTTACACCAGTTTATATCGGTAAACGTTTAATTACCGACACCCTTCATTAACCACATCTACTTACAGTAAGTAATCAGGAAACAGAGGGAGAGAAACGTGTTGGTCAAGGAAGGAGGAAACAATTCCTTCAGCCTTCCTGCTCAGAGCAAATCCACCTCAGTTTGTATGAACTTAAAGAGCATCAACACACAAACGTGTTAGGTTGTGCTTTCAAATATCTTCATCTAAAAGCACAAAACACGTTTCTCTACATGTAAATGGTTTGGATCCAGTGGTACTGATCAATATTTATCAGCATCGCCTTTTTCCCTCGATTTTTCTCCCTATGTATTTCCTCTAATGGAAAGACTTTAACACATTTAACTTACCCAGTGTGCGCAGAGCGGTGGACTCAGAGAAGCAGATCAAAGTGAGGACAAGTTCACCTCGACCTGGCTCATCAGTCAGTCCATTATTGAGTACACACCAGGAAGCGGCGTCCTCTTACATTTGGATGACAAGAGTGTGTCGTAACCAACGCAAACACAAGAAAATGCTGCCTTCACGTGACCCTCGTAAGCTCGTATTTTCGCCTTTCTCCCTCGTAAAGGTTTTTCTGTGGTGGTGCAACAAATCTTTTGATTCAGTGCGTCAAAGCAGTGCTTAGAGAATTCATTGAAACAGTAAGGCTGTAATGCCATGTAGTTCACTTTGATGACTGGAATATAATCAAACAGTGGCATGGCCAAACATTGTATTGTCATATTAACACCATTACTGGTGGCAGAGTGTGCCATAAAAAATTGGAGGAAACTGGACAAGTGAAAAGACAGCCTTTTAGTCGATCCATCTTCTGTTCGCTGATGCCTCATCAGAAATGGTTTCAGTGGCTGTCAAGAAGCCATTGGTAGAAAACAGGGAGAAAATGCTCAGTATGCCAAATTACACAAGAACTGGGCTGAAAATCAGTGACAGAAGTTCTTATAGAGGGATGAATCCAGATGTGAAATGTTTAGTTCAAATTGTCAATATGTATAGAAGAGGTTATGGTGGAGGTGCTGTCATGGCTTGGGGTTTAATTTCAGCCAGTGGTGTTGGGGACCTTATTAAAAAGGTTTTGATCAAACATGGAAAACCATGTAGGAAAGCATCTGAATGGCAATAAGAAAATTTTTCACGAGACTGATCCCCAAACACACCTCCCATGCAGTGAAAGAATATTGGGATAGAAAAAAAACACACACACACACAACTGAACCCAGTCAGTCACGGATTTTCCTTCCCAGAGCCCGGAACTTAATATTACTGAAGCAGTGTGGGATTATCTTGACAGAGAACAAAACCAAAGTCAACAAACATCCAAAGAATTACAAGAGAAGCACTCAAGGCAACAAGGCTAGGTTAAGAGAGTTCAGTTTTTGTTGATGAAAAAAGGTGGCCATACCAAGTACTGAATTTCAGGCTCATCAGAAATGTCCAATCAGACTTTTTTCTCGGTATACTGCATTTCTATTTTCACATTTTTATAATTTGCTACACCCATTTCCTATATCCACATCAAAATTTTAAAAAAGAATGAGGGGTGGGTAAGACATTTGCACAGTATTATTTAGCTATGTATCCTCAACATTAAAAATATGTACTGAATACTTCAACTTAAAAATAATGTGCACATTGCTCTTTACATCAAGCCATTCGAAATCAAACATTTATTGTTGTAACCAGATTATATTTTCTTAATGCACTATTTGATTTTTGCTACAGGGCAACACTTTTAATACAAAGCATCCATGTTTTATAATACAAGGATATGAACACACGTGGTCTCATAACACATTAACTTTTTAAACTTTAACTGTTTCAGTCTTCTGTAAATGTCCCTGATAACTTCTTGGTCCAGCCTGTGTCCATTTTTTGCTGTTGTTCAAGAAATTGAAAAAAAAAAAATGGACCATTTATTAATCATTTATGACCTATTGTGCATGAGTCTGTATCTTCAGATATACTGCCTTTTTCTGACACCAGTGACATCTACTGTAATAGTAAAATTAACTAAAAATGTTTAAATTCACCACTTTCATAGAAGGCGCCACTCTAAGCTAGGAGGAAAATAAATATCAGGTGCTGCAAACACACTTTAAATTCAAAACAAATTGAAGTATAAAAAAACAAAACAAAATTTCGTTAACATGGAATACCAAACTAAATACTGATATTTTACTGTCAACTATTTTCCTTTTCAGTACAAAATACACAATAAAAGTGTGTTGAAATACCAAACAACACCTGAAGGCAGCATTTAATGAACTTTCTGTTATGGAAGTTGGTTCAGTTCGTGGTATTTAACTCTATGTAAACGTTTTCATGTAAAATTAGTTCACAGTGTAGAGGTTTCTGCAGATTTTACAGTAATAACTTCTCGTAAATAATACCTCCCTGTACTAACTACAGGAATAAAAATGAACTCTGGATGACAGTTGATCACGGACATTATCCATTAGTGTTTAAAAAAAATACAAAAAAAATTCTAAAGATTTTAAATACAGTGTGTCACACATAATACATTCACCATATTGGTTCAAAGTTTTATTTACTGAATCACACCTATGTTTAACAGCTTTACCATAAAAGCATTTTATAGGAAAAGGTTTAAAAATGCACAAAAAAACAGAAACGTAAATATGTAACCGTACAGTTAGATAAGATATCAGACGAATAACAAAATCTAAAATGCGTAACTCAACACAACACTGGAAGGAACTTTCCATAAAATGGAAACCCAAATAAAAAAAACGTGGAAAAGACTGTTAGATTCCATGCCGCATGACGTGACGCTTCAGTTCAGAGCTGTTCACCAAGTTTCTTCCACAGAACTCACAAGTAAATCGTTTCTGCTCTGTACGTGGGGAGCACAGGACTTCAGCCGGTTCTTGTGTTGTTGTATCTGAGGGAGGGGACAAAACAAAAAAAATCAACAACGTAATTATCCCATACCGAAGATTCCTCAAAATCTATTTATGTTGACAACCCAATACTTACCTACAGTTAGTTATCACAAAAAATTCGATAAAAACTCAGAAAAAGAGTAAAAAATTACCATTGGAATCTCTAAAGTACTAAAAAGGAAAGATAAGAAAAACAAACCCGAGAAGATCTCATATTTTTTGCTTGAATGACTAAATAAACAATGATCACACACATAGATCACCTCCTTTTGAATCACTTTTTATCATCAGATTTGTCTGTCATCAAACACAGTCCTGTTTTTTTTATTTAATTTTTCGAATTAATATTAGGAATGCACTAAGATACAGTCATGTGAAAAAGAAAGTACACCCTCTTTCAATTCTAAGGATTTACATATCAGCACATAATAAGAAAATAAAACAACACTGTATATATGTAATACACTATATGTATTACATATATTACATTTATTTAACAGAAACTCAGCCAAAATGCAGAAGCAGTGTGTGAAAAAGTACACCTCATAATTCAGTATCTTCTAGAACCATTCTTAACAGCATTCATCGTCTGTATGACTTTATCAGACTTTACAACATTGCTTCAGTTCAGTTTGAGGTTTTCAGGCATTCATTTAAGCACAGCCACAGTCCTGTGGCTTGGAAACGAGCCTAAATCATCGCCCCTCCACCACCCCGCTTGACAGGTGCTACAAGGTGCTTGTGCTGTTATCCTGTTTGGTTTTCTCCAAACATGATGCTTTGCAGTATCGCTAAACATCGCTATTGAAGCCTTTAGAATCTCAGATGTAGCTCTTCTACATATATTTTTTTGGTTTGTCTGAGCATCTTCGCCTTGTGCATTGTTTTATCACACACACGTGAATCACACCAATGAACTGCCAGACCATTTGTTTTCATAGAGGTCACCATACTTGCTGTTGATTGTAGCATCTGGCTGTTACTTACCTATAGACGCAGCAAAGATGGCCTTTTTAGTTTTTCCACACTGCTTCTGCATTTTGGCTGATTTTTTGTTAAATTATTACTGACATAATAGTTAATCTTTAATTGTACTTATCTAAAGTCCTGACACATAAAACCTTACAATTCAAAGAGGGAGCACTTTTATTTTCATAACTATTATTGATATTGCCCAATATCTGCATTTACCATCTCTTTTTCTGTACTTTAAACAAGTGTTAAAGTGTAATTAAGAGTGTACTTTTAAGTGTACTTAAAATATGTGTTTTGCTTACAAAAATGCACAAAAACTAATGTTTTAATTCACTCTCATAATTTCTTTTTACCTTCATGCTCTTGCAGACAATCATCATCCCTCATCCCGTCGTGGTCACCAGGCGCCTGATCTTGGTGTCGTTGCTCGTCTTCTGTGAGCATCTCAGATTCTTGGTTCTGCTTCTGCTCGAAAGGACCTTTCTCTTCTTCCTCCTTGAAGCATTCAGGGGAGTGCACTTCCTTCTTCAGACATTCTTTCTCAAGTACTGGCATTTCTTTGCAAGGTTTAGGTTCCTGTTCACTGCTTTGCTGAGTGTGCACTTGTTCCTGCTTTAATTTTGTAAACGAGACACCTAAAATATTGCCGGTGATCATCTTAAGTCGTGCACAAGTGGGCGGGAGGGTTAACATATGTCTTTCAATTTTTAAACTCTCCTTTGTCCTTGTGTTATTTACATGTGCAATATTTAGCTTTGTTAAGGCTGAATTTGCCTCTATACCAACTTGACTCTTTGGATTCTGGAACAAAGGGAAGTTGCTCTCTTCAGCTAATGGGATATCACTTGCATCACTTGCCTCAGTGTCCTTCTCCATCTTAACCGTTTTACCCTCATCTGCCTTGTTATGCATCTTGCTGTCATCATTGGCCAACTGTAAGATATGACGCAGTATGTCATCTTCTACCTTTGCCTCGATGTTCAGTGTTTTACGCTCAAGTGCTTTAACGTCTTGCTTTTGAGCTGGTGTTTCTTCATCCACTTTGAAATCATTTCCTGTCTCTGTTTGTTGTTTGTCTCCACATTCTGTGAATTTAGGTTGGGCTTGGTTTTTATTTGTCTGCCTTTCTTCCTCTGGACCGCCACAATCCTCACATGGGGTACCTGTAATTTTCACTTCTGCAACACTTTGTTCCACATTTCCTGTCTCCTGTTCTCTTGCACTCTCTAGCAGCACAATCTCTGCTTGTTTTTGCAGCTCTTGTTGGACAGTAGAGTTTGGTTTTGCATTTTCATGTTGAATGTCTGATTCGGAAGTCTCGCCAGGACTTTCTCCGTTGCTTTCCTGGCATTCCCTGATCTGGAGTGCACTTTTCTCTGTGGTATAGTTTCCTTCCAGGTTCTCAGCTTGTGGAACCTCATCACAGTCTGCAAAAAGGTCCTCCATTTCTACATCTTCTCCGTCCTTATCTAGCTGGTCCATGTTAGACAAATGTTCCTCTTCTGTTACTGGCACATTACCAACGCTTGCCTCCAGCTGATCAAGGTTCACCTGACCCACGAGTTCATGATTCCTCATGACCTGCATAGACAGAATCAAGGTCCAAATTATGATACACTTTTCCAACACATTATATTGGGGTGGGGGTGGGGCACTGATGATGTAGAAGCCTCAAAAACTCATTTATCAAATATAATACACTTGGAGTTATGGGGTTGAGATAAGACTCCCAGTCCTATAGAAGTTTATGGGAAGACAGACATGACATGGTAAACACTTTCCTTGTGAGTTTATGGGCTTAGTCACTGATTTTGGAAGCATACTGAATAAAACATTATTACAACTATTTTGCAAATCATGTTTAAATTGCTTAAAAATGTTGGATTATCTTTTGTCTGCTTACTGCATAGAGATAGCAGTTTCACAGTCAGCCCCTCTCCTTCTCACCACATCTTATTCTTTGAAATAGGGGTGGGCGGTATAAACGGTATACAGTAGAAACGATATAAATTTGGCCAACGGTAGAGATTTTGACTATAGCGCTCTACCGCGATAGCGCATGTTGATGGTGTCCTCAAGCTGCGCCTGTTTTGGTTGAAAGCATTGCAGCGGCTAAAAACAACATCATCTGCAAATTATGCCGAGCGACAGTAATAGCAAAGAGACAAAGCACTTTTGGAATATGGGGAAAGCCAAAAACTGCGCTTCCTCCTCTTCCCTACCATTGATTCATTAATGCTGAATTCTCTCGCAGCTGCTCTGTTCCCATGTTGTTGCAGTATATTAATGACTAACCTCGTATTGTGGATGGATTATCTCAGTTGTTCTCCTGACTGAAGTTTGGTCCGTTTACAGCATCCTGCCATGCAATTGCATTTGTCCCTAACCACTAGAAACCCTCACGTTAACTTTTATCGAGTGGGAAAAAGTTGGTGTTCATCCTTCAGCTTCACTGTGCTAATGTTATGCTAACGTAGCTGTGTCGCTAGCAATCACGTAGGACATCATTATATACCAGCTAGCCCAACTTCAGTAACCCTACAAATGTCACTGCTGTTTAGTTTTCTGTCTTCATTTATGTTGGAAGTGATAGCAGAGCTGTACTTTTTAATTTTTTCAGAAATCTCTCAGTCAGAACATGCTATATCATGTTTAGGTGGAAGCTAGCGAGCAAATTTCCTGCTAACTTCTAACTCCATTAAATTTAATAGATTCTGTTTTCATGGATGCCTGGATGTTAAACTTAATTGTTACACCTGGTAGAGCAGCAACGCTGATCATTTTATTAAAGATGAAAGAATTGAGACAGTTTGTAACTCTCAGTGATGCTGCAGTGTTTGTTTGACTTTGGGACCTGAAGTGGACGGAGTTTTGGATTACTCCGCAAGGCTCCTGACTACGGCAGCCGTAATGCTCCGGCAATCCATCAAGCGGTGCGCTTTCATAGCTCTCCCAAGTCGTACTAAAACATTTTTTGATTTCTGCGCTCTGTGTAACACAAAATCGGTTTGAGGTCAGTAAGCACAACCAGAATTAATACATAAGGCACACTGTCGATTTTTGAGAAGATTAAAGGATTTTAAGTGTGCCTTATAGTGTGTAAAATACGTTATACAGAAGAAAAGAATATATCGTGATATATATCGTTACCGCACATGCTTCAAATTATACCGTGATATGGATTTTAGGCCCTACTTTGAAACTAATATGGTTGTGGTGAAAATGCTAATCTTGGGGCATCAAAACACAATTTCAGAAACCAACGGATGATGTCACAGTAGTTGTCCATGTCCATCTTTGACATTACCTATGGTTTAATCCCTGTAAATGTAGCACTTTTCAATAGCCAAGGAATTGGGGTAGGATATGCACTGCATCACTCCATTAGGCGCAACCTTAATCAATATTAAACAGATTTGTGGCAAAGTTTTTGGACTACAAAAACATTCAGACTAAAGGAATCAAATGGCCCAGTGCCAATGTCTCCGTAGCATTATGTGAATAAAACCATTCTTTTGCAAAAGTAAGTCCACTGCCTATATGTAGCTTGTGAAAGTGATGCAGTGCTACTAAACAAGATGCATGGTTGACATTTAAAAATGTCATTCTGATGAATTCTTTATGTTCATTTTTATATCTATTCATATTTTTAGGATGTATGCTCCCACTCTCTTTCGTTGGCTACTCCTTTCAAAAATCAGACATGTTGACATCTGACATCTAATTGCTGCTTACATTTTTTATAGGCTTAAATAACTTCATTCAACTTCATTTTCTCTTGATTTTCTAAATCTTCATGGTTATGACAGCAGTGTGTAGAACAAAAGCACCGTCTGCCCATCAGTTAAAGAGAATACCTTTTTTGACCCAAAGGAATTCCAAGGATGCACAGAAGGCTTTAGAGAGAAATCCTCACCTGATGCTTATCGCTCAGGTGTGCCTCCAAATCACTCAGCCGGGTGCAGTCGAAATAGCACAGCCGACACTTGTAGGGTTTGATGTCATCGTGCCTCATCATGTGCAAACGCAGGTTTTCTGGGCTGCCACTGGTGAAAGTACATTTGTGACAGCGGAAGATGATGCCTTGAAGGTAACGTGACAGTTTGGGGCGACGAACCTCTATTGGCACTACACGTTCCTCTGAAAAAAAAAGAAAAAAAAAGGGAATGCTTATGTGACAGCGTCAGGTATCGGAAAGCAGAACACGTTCCTACAAATCCTGCAAATGCTCCAACATACCACGATGCAAGACAATGTGATCAATCATGTTGTTCTTGTTCTTAGTTTGGTACAGGCAGAAAGGGCAGCAGAGGTCCTTCTGATGAGTAGGCTTTGACTGGCAGGTAGAGTGACCCGTCTCCATGTGCATTTCCAGAGTTTTCCTAATGACAACAGGAGAAATCAGTGATGACATTGCAAATTTGTCGGTGTTTGGTGACAACTCGTGTTGAGTAATGAGTAAAAATGACAAATTCAAGGTGTCTGTCAAGTCAAACACCTCAAAAAACTCATCCAAGTTATTTCCATACATCTAAAATAATTGACAACAATGTCTAAATCTGAATAAAAGAAGCTTCTTCTTCAAAAAGGGTTCAAACAGCAGATAGTGCGGCATATTTAATTTAGCACACTTTTATGCCAGGTTCTCTTCCCGATGCCACCCCAAAGGGATTTGTGTCTCCTCCTTGAGGCAAACCAGGAATGCATTATGTCACCTGACTATAGAAACTAGTCAGATCCTGCACATCTGTGATGATTCAGAATTAAAAGTATCAATTATTACTCATACTAAATGCAAATGCAAGATTAAATGCAACATTTAAAACAAATGTGAAAACGAATATTTACATAAAAATATTTTCCAAGTTTTCAATCCCAGAATATCATTTGTGTACATTTTCCATTTTCGAAAACAAAAGCTAAATAGTTGAAGCTAAGTAGTACAATTTGCAGATTTTTAGTAACACACTAAATTTTATTAAAGAAAAAAAAAGCAAAAAATCTTTTGTACACACAAAACTACAAACTGTTGCAGCACCTTACCTTAAACCCGTGAAAAAGTTGCAGTCTTTACATCTGAGGATTTTCTTTCCATGCCGATTTAAGTAGTGCCGCCGGATACTAGACAGGTGTCCAGTGCTGAAATTGCAGAACTCACAGTGAAGCACGCTGTTCTCAGGTAATTTTGAAAGTTGCACGTTCACTTTAGATTTGATGCTGCTCTGTGCCATCATGGTGTAGTGGTTTAACTGGCGCCGCACATCTGGGGGCTCCAAGTACAGAGATCCTGTCAAAGTTTCAAGGACCCACAGTCTGTTAGTACTGCTACAAAACCAGAAACTGTTTGTTTTATGAAAACCAAGACCAAGTTTAAAAAAAACACACAAAAAAAACATGAGAGATGACTTGCCTTTAATCAGTTCAGGTCCCTCATCAATTTCAGGCAAGCTGTTCATTTTCTCTGATGAATTAGAGGACTCCTTATCAAACCTGTCTTCACTCTTATCTTTGTCTTCAGTCTCAGCTGCAGCCATGATGAGATCTAAGCATTCAGCAATAGAATAACCAAATGAAAAATGAAAGACATAAACGCAGACAAAGCCACACGAAATCTCTCAAACCTAGAGCTGTGCGATATGACCAAAATCTCATATCCCGATATAAGAATTCTATCGTCCCGATAACGATATAAATCACAAAAATGTAACATTTTCTGTAAATTCTGTGAATCTCGGGCAGCTCGTATTGCGGGAAGTGTTTCCAGCTGCGCGTCATGTACCTGGAGTCGAGTGTTTTAACCGATGCATGAAACTATACATTTTTAGACATAAGTTGTAACGGCCGCCGTTTTCTTTGTGAGTATTTATTACACGGCGTGCTGCGGGGATAAGCCTGTTCTAATGTTTTAGTCTAAGGTTTATTTTTAACACCTGGCGGCTCTTTTTTACTTCTCATCCGTAAATAATCTGCTCTTTCACGTGATTCAGTGTATTTTGAAAAGTCTCAACAGGATCTTGAGCTTTAAAACGCATAAAAACAGGCTCTTGTCCGTCCGTAGTGTGATTATATAAAATATAAGAGAAAGAGAGAACTTTAAGAAATTAATATAGCCACTACAGTGACCGTCAAAACGATGAAAAAAATATTGCCGTAAACAGTTTATTTTGCGACACCACGAAACAAACGATAGCGTAAAATTAAACGATAGACGTTTTTATATCGTCATCCGATATATATCGTTATATCGAACAGCCCTACTCAAACCCCTTCTTGTGAAATTTGTGGCTGTCTTTAAAACTAAGCCAAAACCATCCCAGTCTGAACAGTTAAAGTCAGCTTCTAATATAAAATGCACCTGTGACAACTCATATTAACTTGACCAAATCCAGCATACAGAAAGCGTATGCTAATAATCTACAACAAAAGACTAATTTTAAAAATTCTGGTGATTTTGAAATCAATGTTCGCAGGTCAAAGTCAATGCATTTGACACTTAATGCTCATAAGATACCACTGGTGATGTTACAAATGAGTTCTTACCATGATGCTTTTTCATAAAATGACTCCTCCAGAGGCCAAAGACTGTTGTCCGATAGGTACAGCAACTACACAGGAAAGGTCTCAGAGTTCCAGATTTGTGGATGAGATATTTGCTAATGCTGGTGAGGTAAAAAAAAAAAAAAAAAAAAAGGTTCACAATCATTCAACTCTCACAAAAAATACAGCTTGGGGTGTTTGGGACTTGCTTTAACGAATAAAGTAATCAAAAGTCAATTTTAACAAGCCTGCGAAAGATACATTAGTCAAACAGAGAGTAGATGAAGTAACTCCTAAAATCTGTAAAGGAGGTATCATTTCTCTACTTTGGTTCTCTTGTCAGAAAGCCATTGGTTCTATTTATGAGGAAATGGTCTTCTTGTGAAGTTTGAAGTTATACAGGAGTGGATAGAGGTGGAATTGAGGAAAGCGGGAAAGGGGAGTCTAACTTTTTATTTAACCAGGAAGTGAAAATCTTGAGATAAAGAAGCTTTTCTGCAAAGGTTTTCCAATACCCAGATAGGCACTGTACTTTTTCAGACTAAACAAGACCACCTGGTAAAATTTCCATGTTACTTTTTAACTGAGCCCACAAAGAAAATAACGTGGCAAAATGGGGTGACTGCTTTAATATATGAGCCTAAATTTAGCCATTATTAATACTTTTTTTTAGTTTAGTTTTTAACAATAAAAAAAGCCCAAAGTTCTTACTTGTGTTTTAATCCAGACGTGGAGCTATTGTCCACTTTCTTGATGGCTGCCAGGGCTGCGTGGCTGTGCTCATGTGAATGCAAGCCTTTCAATGACATAAACATCCGGCCGCACTGTTTACACGTGTGTTTGTCTCCATTCGATTCTAGTTCTGGCTGCTGTACATCAGAGAGTTCTGATGTAGCGGCGCTCTGTACTGGTGTCCCGTTCCAACGATTAACCTCGTTCACAGTTTCCAATGTGGTCGTTTCGTCTTGCCTGCAGGGCTGGAAATAATCACAGTAATGGTCAAATAACACGAGTAGATCAGAAGACAAAGAGCGTAGACAGGAATTACAGCGTCAACTTACCTCGCTGGATTCTTGCTCTAGTGTTGTGCTAATAAGCGACTCCTTTCTCTGCGCAGCCTTGGCCATCTCTAGCATCCTTGCTCTGTGGCGATCCATGTGATAACACACCTTTCTAATCCCATTTAATTGTGTGTTGCAGTGGTCACATTTGTAAACCCCTGTGGTTTTCTTTTTCGTCGATCCTAGTGACAACACAGTAAAGTCCAATTTCCACTCTGAGCGGTGAAAAGTACTATAGTGGTCAATGAGCAGCTGCGACGACTCGAATGTTAATTCTGGACATTTCAAACATTTAACCTTTGTGCTGTTGCCTGATTTAAGTACGTTGCTGGGAAAGTTCCATTTACGCTTATTATATTTCTCAAGAAGTTTGTAAATACTGACTGCATCCAATTTGTGAGTATTTTTGTAGTGGCACTGGAGGTATTTTCGATACAGTCCTTTATAGGTGCACATCTGGCACTTGTACAACTGTTTGGTGCTGCGGACTCCGGACAGCAAAGTTGACGGGCATGCCTCAGGAGTTTCCGTTTGTGGAGCCTGTCTACTTTCCGCAACGCTTACTTCTCTCGAAGTTTTGTTTTTCACAGAGGCATCCTCCTGTGCTGAGCCCTGAGATGTGTGAACCGGCTGGCTTTCAGCATCAGTGTGCTCATACACTTCTGTGTCATGATGAACCCTCTTACAGTGAGCATTGAGTTTTGTCAGTGATCCATGGATTTGTGAACATTTTTTACACAAGTACCCTCTTTCATTAGAACCTTTTCCTAAAGTACAATTGACCATGTTTGATGCAAAGACTTCGCCTGTCTCAAGTTCGTCTGCCCGGACTACAATTGCTGGATGCTTCATTTGACAGTGAGTGAGGGTCCCGTGGTAGCTAGCATTCACATATGGACACTTTGGACACTTGTAGATCAAGAGGCTTTCTTCTGCTGTTATGCTAGACTTAAATGTCTCAGAGGCTTTTTCTTGTTGCTGACTTGATGGGTCTTCAGACGGCGATCGCGCTGTCTTCTTGAGAGGCTGTTTGTATATGGGCACGTAGTATTTTAAATAAGCCTCCTTTCCATGTGTCACTGCATAGTGGCGTCCAAGATGCTTTTTCCTGAAGTAAACTTTAGAACACAGCACACATTTGTATACGCAGTCCTTTGAAATAGTATGCTTGTGGTTAGCAAGCAAATGGCGACCAAGAGCAAGTTTGGTGGTGCATGTGTAAGAACAGTGCTGGCAGTTGATCACGGCATAGATTTTCTTGCTTAAAAATGAAGTCTTTGATACAGATCCATGTGTGCTGTAGGCTTTAGATAGAAGTATTTTACTTTTAACTAATGGCTTAGGAGCGGGTTTGGCCGTGCTTTGTGCTGTGCTTGCACCAGTCTTCTTGTGGTCTCGCTCGCAGTGTTTGTTCAGTTTCTCCAGCGTTGCGCAGATTTGCGGACAGGTTTTACACATGTGCCCACAAAGTTTCAGACTCTCACCAGGAGGACTGCTTTTCCAGGTTTCGTCCAAATTTTCAACATACACCATATCCACGTGGAGACTGTCGGCCCTGGATGGGAGGTTGGGGTGCTTCATCTGGCAGTGAGTGAGAACACCCTGATAAACGGTATTGACGTAGGTACAATATGGACACTTAAAGACATGCAGGCGTTTTTTGTGCTGCTTTTTTGGTTTTTGTTCTTGTTCAAATTTTTCGATTACAGCTTCCGGGTGTTTCATTCCACAGTGAACGTGGAGACCGTGTTTGCTATTAAAATTTGCAGAGCAGTAAAGGCACTTGAACACTGTGCAGGACGCCTCTGCTTCATCCTGTGATTTACCAAACTGGTAGGAGTCAAATGAGCCAGGTCTGTCACTTTGGTCTTCTACTCGCCAGCTTGCGTTTGCTTTCTTGGAAAGTTTTGCACTCAAAGGATGAACAATTCGGTAATGGTGTGCCAGATCTGACAAAGAGTTACTTTTAAAAGAGCATCTTTTGCAAGATAAACCAGCTTTATTTTGTCCAGATCTTTGGGATAGCAATCTGTTTTCAGTGCCATTGCCTCCACTCTGCTCTAGATCAGGCTTCTTCATTTTAGAAAGGACCATTCCAGGACCGGCATATAACCGAGTACTTACATACTCAACGCAGGGGACACGTCCTGGGTGGCGTTCCTGGTAGTGCTCATAAACTGCTGCAGCTTTTTCATGTCTGAAAACACAGAATTCACAATAATAGCCGGGCTCTAATGATCCTTGTCTAAAATAATATCTTAAAATATCTGTGACTGTACGCTTTACTTTGTGAATTTTCCTTATATGCGTCTTCAGAGCATATATCACGTCAGTATTGTATGCACATCTGTAACATTTCAGGGACCTCTTTGTGTGTGGGGTTGTCACTGAGGGTGTTGCTGAAATGACCAAAGATTTTGAATGCTTCGTTTTTTTCTTTTTCTTATACATTTTCTTGAGGATTTCCTGAGCAGCTTCTTCATTTTGAGTGGATGTTAGAGGAGATTTCTGTGCCTGATCGTGGATCTTAGATGTATGCAGAAGGACTTCTGAAGGCTTCGCCTTAAATCCATGATGTGTTTTGCTGTAATGGCGCATTACCTGATCCAAAGTACTATGCCTGTAGTTACAAAAGTGGCAAAAAAATGCTTTTTCTTCACCTTCATTTATTATAGGAAGAGGTAGATGGGAAGAAGAAGAATCCTTTGCATTTGCTTTTGCTTTCCTGATTTCATCATGGATTAAAGCTGTATATTCAAGAACACACTTAGTGCTGGAATTACACTTTCGATGAACCTTAGCCTGATGGTTAATTACTCCTTTTATAGATGGATTTCCGAAGTTGCATTTGTGGCAGTAAAACAAGTTTTCTGGACATGCGTAGGACTTGTCCTGTCTCTCTCCTGTTTCTGAGGCATCTGCTGTGTGATCCTCCTTATACAGATCTTCCTTTTCCCTACACATCTTCACTTGTTTACTAGTATTAAATTGGGAAGATGAAGGACTTTTTGACATCTTAGATTCACTCTGAAGTTTCTGCATCTCAGCACTGTACCATAGGACATCATCAGTATCTATTGGTGCATCCATAGAATGTTTTGCATTGTGATGACCAAGGATACTCTTAACCTTGGTACTTGTGTAACTGCAGAACTGGCAGTAAAATGTTTCATTTGGTAAACTGGATGAGAAATTGTCCAGTCCAGTAGTAATTTCATTACTGGACTTTGCTGGAAACTTCGAAGATTTCCCTTTCGTGGTTTGGGAAGATTCTGAATGATTCTTACAGGCTTCTGGTGTGGTCTCTGAATGATCTACTACAATCACAGAATCTGAACACTTCTCAGATGTCATCTCTGATGCTGCATGTGATGTGGGACAAGCTGACTGTTTGATTTTATCTAATGTGATTACTTCATCTGGGTGGCTTTTTTGGTAGTGAACATGCATAGCAACAACTGACTTGTGACTAAACATGCATTTCTGGCATTTATACAAGGCCATGTCTGCTCTTTTAGAGGGAGAATTTTGGGATGTGTGGGCACGCTCAGGAGAAATTCCACCTGATTTTTCTAGACTCAGCTGAGACGATTCCTCTTGGCATTCAGACATTGAATATCTGCAGAACAATAAGGAATTCTCCACTTCATATGTTGCATGCTTTGCCTTGTAATGTTCTTTCAAGGACTTCAATAGATTGGTAGTAAATTTACAAAGAAAGCATTTGAAAACCAAACTGAGGCCACATGATTTCATGGCAAATACATCTGGGGCATCTGGATGATTTTCCAAGTAGTGCCTCTTGAGGTCAGCTGTGCTTAAAAACTCAACTGGACACTCCAAGCAACGAAAGGTGGCACTGTGATCACTTGCGTCCTGAATGTAGACAGAATTGTATCTGATATAAGGGTGGTCACTTTGATAATGGGCAGAAATTCGCCTGATGCCCACGTCACTGTAGTCACAATGTTTACAAGAATACACTTTTGGCGCGTCTGCCTCGTCTTCATCTTCGCTGACTTCAAATGAAAACTCGTTGCTGCTGGATGACTGCTGTCTACTTTCATTTTCTTTTTCCGTGAGCATCTCTTCGTTATCCAACTTGGCTTTTTTGGCAGGATGACCTTTTGAACTTTTACCACTGGATCTCTTCACAGCACTGTCAGGAACAGATTCTTTTCTGAATTGTTCCGGAGTTTTAGATGGTGTCAAATCAGTAGTCAAGTCAGTGTGCAAAAAATGGTACGACTTACTTCCGGTGATATCTATCACAGACTTTGCTGTGACTTTAAACACACCACTACTGTTTGGACAGGAGCTTGAAGGAGATTCCTGCAAAATGATAGTTCCTTTGGTGCCATCAGCTAATTTTGCAGCAGTCATTGTATTTGATTCAGATGACACTGAGAAGTACTTCGTAATGGTTTGCAATGGCCTCTTGTAGGTTTTCAGGTCCTTTAACGTGCATTTCGCTTCTGAGGTAGAAATATCTGAAAGAACTGACGGATCTTCCGATGTTCCTGCAGCTTCATTGTTCTGGTTTGCTGAAATGACACTTAAAGTGCTGTCGAGCTTTTCTGAAATGATGACACCTCCTGACACGTTAGGATTTTCTGAAGTTTTGTGACACAGTTCCTCGTGTTCACTTAAACCATCCCAACTACAAGCTTTAGAATCACAGCTCTGGCATTTAAAATGATCTCCTGAACTGCTGCTGCTGTTCTCTGTGATGGCTTTGTCAGTCCCAGGGCATAAACCAGCCTCTCTGAGAGAAGTTTCTGTATTGAGGCCATGCACCTTGTTGAGGTGTTCAAAAAGGTACACCTTGGATTTGAAGATCAGCACACAGTGACTACAATGAAAAGCCTTGACTTGGGATTCTTCAGTGACTGCTTGGCTGATGACTTGCTTGATGTGGCCAGAGGTGGAGCACTCCACTGTATCTGAGGGGGCAGGCAACAGACCAGTATAGATCAGCATAGGTCAGTATCTATTCACAAAGACATTGCATACCTCTGTGATACATACCGTTTTCCATCTTGCATGCCTCTTTTAACCCACAGCCTTACACATTAAGTGACACACCTAGACAACTGAAAAAACAGATTATTATTTTTCTCAAGGCACAGAAGCAGCACAACATAATCCGACGCTACTTCGTTACCCGTTATTAAGTTAAACGCACAAGTGAATACTTAAAAAAGAGAGCGAGACAGCGAGATTGTACGCTTTGCTAATATTATCTTTAAATATGGCAGCACAAAGAACTCAACACCTCTATTTAACTTTCAGTGTAGCATATTCAACAGGAAGGAGACGTAAAACGAGTCAAACTGAATAAACAGATCCTACCTATTTTAACAAAATGCCGAGATGTGCAACTCGCTAAAGTGCGCGATGCACGCAAGGTTTTTACTCACGCATGCACACAAAGAGAGGGCAAGGCTTAGGAGGCACTGTTTTGAACCGCTGCTGGAGGTCGCATGAACACGGAACACGTTTCCGCCATTTTTCCCGCGAGTGTGACTCTCCCTGGCCTGTGCTTCCGCCACCGCAACAAAACATCTTCACTTCCGTAGAAGTCACCAACCCTTCAAAATAAAACTACTTGAAAACTACCTCCGCTGTGTAAGTAATTAAAATATCAGTTATAATGTTATTTACCAGCAGTTACACGAGATTCGATATAACGACAGGATATTTTGGTTTAATACGAACTAGGATTTCTTAATTTTATTTTTTTTAATTGTATCAATTTGATCAAATGTGTGTTTGTTTTTTATTTGTTAATATTCACGAAAAGGTATGGAGTTTTTTGTTGTTGTTTTTTTACTTCCACGCTTAGTTTCATTGTAACATTTTAAGGTACTGTGAAATCTGAGGAAACAGTAACCGGAAGTACGTAGATTTCATGCCTTAACGCCAAGCCCCCCTTTAAAAGTCTTTTTTGTTTTTGTGATGGTGTTGTTTTCTGTTTCTATGGCCGGCAGTACAGGTATTATAATGTCCAATGAAAGGTATTAACAAATCCTCCATACTGTAAGTGTTATATAGCACCGCACATTTAAATAAATGGGCGCTAATGTTATTAAAAAATTTATAACAGAAGCCTTTTTTCAGGCTCGGTTTCTATCGCAGGCAGTTGGCCACGTGCTTGCAGTGACGGTGCTTGCTGAGCTGCACAGGTCACAAAGAAAGCAAGAAAAGCTTAGTTTTACCAATATCACCTTAGTATCCCAGAGAAATTTTATACTGATGTTGCAGACCTTTGCAGAGGGTCTGGCGATCTTATAATGCGGTGAATGCAGCCATTCCTCATCTCACAATGAATAGTACTCATACCAAAAAGTACAAAATGAAAGCATGTTTTTCATTATCAACTGCACCACTTAACCAGCCACACTGCTCTGTTTCTATTCTCATTGTAGTCTTTAAGTTAAGGCAGTATTGTCTCAGACATACATCGCCGCTTTACGTCAACTCCGAAGCCCTTTGGAACAGGGCCCTGTGCAGCACTGTTCAGCAAGAGCAGTGAGGGTTCCGTTGTAATGCTGCTTGCACATGTTTTTTGTATGTGCAATAATGTTGCATATTCCACAGCCCTACCCTGTCTTGACAAGTAAATTTAAGAATCTGTTTAGGACTTATTTATTTTATTTCTCACTTTGAAAAAAAATTATTGAAACTAAGCTTGTGGCTTATTGGTGTTATTTTAGTCGTTATGCATCCGCATTGTTTGTAAAGTTGGTGAAGCCTGCAGTCGGCTGACACTGAAGAAGTCACATAGATAAGTGATAAAATGTTTCTTCTACTAAACGCTGGGTCCAGATGAACAGAAATAACTTTCTAGGATCCGATCAGTTTACACTGACTACTACTCCATGGTTGTTTTGTATGTTAACAAGAACAAAATAAGTGAAGTAGACTTACATGGCTTGTTCAAAGAGGTTTTCCAACATATGGTATTAACCAAAAAAGCATGGGTGCTTTTTCCTTAAAAAGTGAAAAAAAAAGAAAGAAACAGGCAATTGTTAAGAACGCCTTAGGTGAAGCAGTGTTAGATAAACTAACAAAACACTGCTATTAAAAAAACAATTGGCATATAAAAGCTTCCATTAAGCTGAATATTATTTATATTATTACATACATATGGTTGACAGAAAGTGACCTCTGTAGCTATTTCCCATTGAGGATTGCAAAAGAAACCACAAAAACTAATCAAACCAACTTACTGATTGTTTGTACATGTGCAGAGGAGGCAAAGTGGTTATACTGGATAAAGAATGCTGAATATGGAGCTGCCATAATAAAAAATAAAAACTAGTTAGTGTGAGATACGACCTGGTTTTTATTTAACCAGTAGGGAAATTGTGATGCACACTCCACACCAGTTGGAGGCGCTGGTCCTCCAACTTGTCTGTCAGCCTCAAAGAAGAGACGACCAATGACGACCCAGCAGGGAAGTATCAGCAGCATTGATCAGTGTTTGGTCTTTTTAAAATCGGTATATTCTCTACTGTAACCTTCAGTGTAAGCTTGCTTTGGCGTTATATGACACTAGAGTTAGCAAGCGTGTTGGTAGCATTCATTCTTTCTTTCAAAAGTCTTTTTATTAAACAAAGGTTTCAATATAATGTATACAAAAAAAATGCTTCAGAATTTTCCAAAATTTCAATCCTGTTCCCACCCTAACCCTTAAAACAACAGATAGTTGGCAGCCTGCGGCCCAACAAAGAAAAGCAAAAGACCAAACAAAAATTAAAAACACCAAATAAACTCATATAAGGGAAAAAAAAAAAAAAAAAAAAAAAAAAGGGGGGGGGGGGGAGCGGGGGGGGGGGGGGGGTATTTCCTTGGACTACTCAGTAACAATAGTTGAGGGCCTTTCAAAAAAGTCCAGAAAGGGAGACCAGAGTTTATAAAATTTATTTTTAGACCCTCGAACTGTATATCTAATTTTTTCTACATCCATACAGGACATTACATCTTTTAGCCATTGTGTGTGTGAAGGGGGAGAAGAGTCTTTCCATTTCAGCAAAATAGCTCGCCTGGCCAGCAGTAATGAAAAGTTTAATATTCTGAGTCTGGAGTTGGACAGATTCAAATTCTGGACCGCACCAAACATAGCACAGAGTGGCTCTGGTTCAATTTGATGCTGCACGACTTCAGACATCGAATGGAAAACAGATTTCCAAAAGGTGGACAACGAAGGACAGGACCAGTACATATGAAACAATGTACCAGGAGCACCCCCACACCTTATACAGGCTGGGTCCACCCCTGGATATATGTGTGCCAGCCTCTCCCTGGACCAATGCCCCCGATGAACTATCTTAAATTGGATAAGTGTATGTCGAGCACACATTGATATATTGTGAACCTGACCAAGGATAGAGTCCCAGAGTTCATCCGTAATATGAAAGGTAAGGTCCTGTTCCCATTTAGATTTGATAGCAGCTATTGAAGAGCATTGTAAATTGGAAATTAAGCTGTAGAGAGTTGATATTATACCCCTTGAGGTTGGGTTAACCGTTAAAAAATCATCTACTGGGTTGTGCGGAGGCATTTGGGGGAATTCTGTTGTCACACTCTGCACGTAATGTCTGACCTGTAAAAAGCGAAAAAACTGAGCTGCAGCTATGCCAAATTTGGTGGATATTTGAGAGAAACTTACAAATTGACTGTCTTCATATAAGTCTGCAAAGGATTTTAGGCCCTTTCTATGCCAGATATGAAAAGCATTATCTGCCATTGAGGGAACAAATAAGTGGTTTGCTGCAACTGGGCTTTGAAGTGAGAAAGCCCGAAGACCCAGACTCTGCCTGAACTGAGACCAAATCCTAAGAGACTGCTGGACAACTCTATTGTTACTGGGTAGAGGCGATGCCAAAGGGAGTGATGAACCTAAAGTTGCAGGTAGAGAAATTTTCCCACTTGAAAATGACTCCATGGCAACCCAAACCGGTGGTGACGGTTCGAGATGATAGTATCTCCAATATAACAAACACCTAATATTGGCGGCCCAATAATAGTACTGGAAATTGGGTAGGCCTAAACCTCCAACCGACTTGGGCCTTTGAAGAATAGATTTCTTCAATTTGGGAGCTTTGCCATTCCAAATATATGAAGTGATTAGTGAATCTAAAGATTTAAAAAAGGATTTTGGAATCAGGATAGGGAGGCATTGAAAGACATATAAGAATTTTGGAAGTAGCATCATTTTCACTGAATTAATCCTACCTATTAAAGATAAGGATAATGGGGACCATCTAGACAACATATACTTGCACTGTTCCAGCAGGGGGAGGAGATTCTTCTTAAACAATTAAATTGCTCTGTGACACTTATTCCAAGGTAATCAAAGTGATCTGTGACTATTTTAAAGGGAACATTTACCAAATCCAAATTTCGAGCCCTCTCATTAATCAAAAACAGTTCACTCTTATTCATATTGATTTTGTATCCAGAGAGCTGACTAAAACCGTTCAATATATTAAGTACAGCAGGTAAAGAGGTAAGCGGGTTGGAAAGAAATAAGAGAAGGTCATCAGCATACAGTGAAACTCTATGCTCAATCCCCCCCCTCCATATGCCTTTTATATCCCCACTGCCACGGACTGCAATTGCTAATGGCTCAATTGCAAGAGCAAAAAGCAATGGGCTTAAAGGGCAGCCCTGTCTCGTTCCGCGGTGGAGCTTAAAATAGTCAGAGTAGCGACAGTTAGTTACCACTGAAGCCGTGGGGCTTGCGTAAAGAAGTTTAATCCATGAGCAAAATAAGGGGCCCATTCCAAACCTTTCTAAAGTAAAAAACAAATATTCCCACTCCACCCTGTCAAATGCTTTTTCTGCGTCCATAGCAATAAGGCATTCAGGCACGACGTGGCCAGGGGCATAGATAATATTAAAAAGTCGCCGTATGTTAAAAAAGGCATGCCGATTTTTAATAAAGCCAGTTTGGTCGGGAGAGATTATAGCAGGTAGAATTTTTTCCAGTCTGTGCGCCAGTAGCTTAGACAGAATTTTAACATCCGTGTTTAACAGAGATATAGGCCTATAAGAAGCACAGTCAGTCGGGTCCTTGCCCTTCTTAAGTAACACTGTGATACAGGCCTGGTAGCATGATGAAGGAAGTGCCCCAGAGTCTAGCGACTCTGTAAAAACTTCGCAAAGGAAAGGAGCCAAATCATCCGAGAATTTTTTATAAAAGTCTGCAGAAAATCCATCAGGACCAGGAGATTTCCCAGATTGCATAGATGTTATTGCCGCCTGAATTTCCGCCGTTGAGATGGGGGCTTCCAGAGTCTGTCTAAGCTCTGGGGAGAGCAAAGGCATATCAATGGAGTCAAAGAAACCATGTAAATCTTTTACATTAACAGTAGACTCTGATGTATATAACTTAGAGTAAAATGAAGAAAAAATGTCATTAATCGCCTTCTGATCCCTAGTCACCACTCCATTGTCCGCCTTTACGCCAGTTATAATTTGTTTAGCCCTAATACCACGCAGTTGAGTGGCCAAAAGCTTACCGGTCTTTCCACCATGCTCGTAAAAATCGCTCTTATTCCTAATCAGACATCCTTCCACTTGTCGAGTGGAAAGCAGATTGAATTTGGTTTGTAAACTTAAGCGTTTTTTATATAGTGCCAGTGATGGTGACTGAGCGTACTGCCTGTCGATGTTTAAAATCTGGGCTGAAATAAGCCTCTGTTCCCGCTGTGCACACTGTCTTTTAAATGCTGCCACTGAGATGATTTCTCCTCTCAGAAATGCCTTCAGAGCCTCCCACACCGTCCTGTTTGGCATACCAGGTGTTCTATTCTCGTTAAGAAAAATTTTAACTTTAGAAGAGATGTTAGAAACAAATTGTTCATCCGTGAGCAGCAATGGATCCAATCTCCAGAGCTTTCTCACAGAGTCGCAACCTTGAAAAGCTATTTTGAGCCCAAGGGGGGCATGATCCGAGACAGTAATACTTTCATAGCTGCAGGATCTTATACTATTAATTAGCAAATTGTCAATGAAAAAATAATCTATTCTAGTGTAGGTGTGATGTACATGTGAGAAGAAAGAATAGTCTCTACCAGTAGGAAACAGAAACCGCCAGGGATCCGTAAGACTATAATCTTCAAGAAAAGACTTGACATAAGTTGCAGATTTATTAAGAGTAGCCGGTTTGGGGGATGAACGATCTAAAACCGCATGCAAATAAAGATTAAAATCGCCCCCCAAAATCAAAGAGTGACTATTTAAGTCCGGGAGGTGTGAAAACAGGCATTGAAAAAATTGCACATCATCAAAATTGGGTGCATAAAGATTGGCCAAAGTCACAAACCTATCACAAAGTTTGCCAGACACTATTATAAATCGTCCATTTTTGTCTGACACAACAGTAGATGAAACAAATGGGATGTTCTGATCAATAAGAATAGCTGTACCCCTAGCCTTTGCATTAAAATTAGAGTGAAACATCTGTTGGTAGCATTCATTATATTTTCAGTGATAGCTTAGTCTTGTGACTGTAACACCAGCTTGTCTCATGTAGGTGTGTGCAGTGTCTTACCTAAACAGCTAAAACAGTCAGGTTGTTTCAGCCAAAAGTTTCACACATCTCTGTTTCTGTTGTAGCAAATGCATTTGTTAAACCCTTGTTTCCGTGTGTGTCTTTCTGTTTCTGTGTGTGTGTGTGTGTGTGTGTGTGTGTGTGTGTGTGTGTGTGTGTATGTGTAGGGGTGATCTTTATGACTGCAGAGAGACACCATGTTCCCAGCCAAGCTAGCTTTGAGCACTCTGAAAAGGATCCACCATGGAGCTTGTTATCGATGTCTTTCTACCTGCTTCGTCCAGAAGGAAGGGATAAAGGCTGGAGATGGGCCCCACTCAGACTCCCGTGTGTGGAAGAGAAAGCCTAAGAACCAATCTGCAATCTGGTCATCAATAAGACTTCTTGAAACACAGCAAAATGGGAGAAGACCATTCAGTTTATCAGCTGCTACTATAGTAAATTCAGCACCAGTACACATCCAACCGTACCTCCGGCTGATGAGGCTGGACAAACCTATAGGTTTGTACTTATATGAACATCACATTGTTGGGTTGTCGTGTCTTCATTCGCTCACCCCAACCAGTCGCGACAGATAGCCGTCCCTCCCTGTTAAAAGGGAGTTTTTCCTTCCTGCTGTGACAAAGCCAGCTCATGTACTCAGGTTTAACTTCAGCAGGTCATTATGACCATGTCTACATGCTTAAACGCATTCATTTTCTGCTATGCAATGACTTTTATCTGTATCAGTTTAAAAAAAAAAATTGATATCTAGAATATTGCAGAATTTTGACTTTATTCCAAACATGCACTGTTTAAGCCCAGAATGATTTTTAGCAGCATTTTCACCATGTTAACAAAACAGAAATAAAACAAGGAGCTATATAACATTAATACAGTCTTTAGAAAACAAATGGCTAAAATAAGCACGTCATCTTTGGCCTTGCAGAGCTATTAACTGGCACTAACAGGGAAGCATCTTTGTAAGCATGTAGCCCTAACTCATGATGTAGATAATAATGGTTAAAATTGTTCCTTAAAGTAATTCTACCAAACTGTCAAGCTCTTATGTAAATACTGTGCAAGACAGTGAGTCTAAAATATCTTGCCCCTGCATTTTTTCAGTGTCACTGCACAGATGCATCTAAAACCAAACCACAGTTAAAATGCCACCAGATTAATGTAGCTATTGGCTGTGCATTCATCTCTTTGTGGGCTTTGTTTCTGTTCTTATCTTACTTCCTTGTTTAATTCACTTGAAATTCATTGCCTTTTAATCGTAGGGACATGGCTGCTGTACCTCCCCTGCACATGGAGCATTGCTCTGGCTGCTAACCCTGGATGCTTCCCAGATCTGGGCATGCTCACACTGTTTGGTACAGGCGCTCTTCTCATGAGAGGGGCCGGCTGCACCATCAATGACATGTGGGACAAAGACTTCGACAAAAAAGTAAATGAGATTTTCTTACAGCTGACTCCAAACAAAGAACAGGACATGTTTTTGCAATAAAGTAAATAAAACTTCCATTGTCAAGCAGACGTTAGACTTACCTGTGTCACTGTCACTCCCCTGCTCAAAGTGTTTCTTTATTTTTCAGCTCTGATAAATTGAAAGTGTTCGTGTTTTCGCGCAGGTGTCCCGCACAGCCTCTCGACCAATCGCATCAGGAGAGATTTCTCGAATGCAGGCGCTGGTCTTCCTGGGAGGGCAGCTCTCGCTTGCACTTGGGGTTCTTTTGTGTCTCAACTATTACAGGTACTCAAAATCAGTTTTATGTATGAACATTAATTACATTTTATTAGGAAAATATAAGTAGAAGGATAGGAACAGGTGTATAGGTTAGATTAAATCCTTCGAGTCATGAGAGAAAAAAAAATCAGTGCAGCAGTTGAACTGGATCACAATATTACTACAGTGTTAATTTTCATAGTTTAACTAAAAGTGATTATTTAATCAGTTATTTTGCAGTCTTTCCCTCACATTGTTCAAAATGCTCTCACAGTATAGCTCTGGGTGCTGCTTCTTTATCTCTTGTTATCACCTACCCGCTGATGAAGAGGTTCACTTACTGGCCACAGTTTGTGTTGGGTATGTGCTGTGTAAAGTTATCTTGTAGTGTTCTTTGTCTAAAGTTAATATTTTACAGATTACCAGAGCTATAGCTGTTCTCTTGATCTCTCCTCTCACTTTAGGACTCACTTTCAACTGGGGCGCTCTGCTCGGTTGGTCCGCTATTAAAGGCTCTTGTGATTGGTCCGTGTGTCTCCCGCTATACTTCTCAGGAGTGATGTGGACGCTGGTGTATGACACAATATACGCACATCAGGTAAAGTAGTGGGCCTGAGAGATTGCACCACTTCGTTCCTATTAAACATAATTCTTTCCTTAAACCAAAGGCTGATTGCAGTAAATTTAAAAGAACGCTCCCATATACCAACACTACCCTGAACCAATGATACCTGGCAACATGTTTCTTTTTTTAATGCCAAATTCTGACACTACCATTTAAATGTTGCAGCAGAAATCATGACCAAGGTCATCAGGACCAGACCAGGAAAGCAGTTTTTCCAGTCATCTGTTGTCCAATTTAAGATGCAAATTATAGCTTCAATTTCCTGACAGGAGCCCCCAATGTGCTTTTCTGCTGCTGTAGCCCATCGTGTTGTGCGTTGAGAGATGCTTTTTAGCAGATGTTCTTCAGAGTGGTTATTTGAGTTAACCTTGCCTTCCTATCAGCTTCCTTTCTGGCCATTCTACTCTAACCTCAGGCATCAATAAGGGATTTTTGCCCAGGTGAACTGGTATACGTAATAAAGTGACTGTTGAGAACCTGTAAATTTAAGAAGGGACCGAGAAACTGAAACTAATTTAAAAACAGTTTAAACTGTGAGTACATGGTAGCTGTTCCTTTATATATAAGAAATGCAATTTAAGGATTGCAATTTACTGTGTTTACTGATGTTTTTCTTTGAGGTGAACATGAGATTAATGTGTCCCATGTTAAAGTAGGGACCTTGATTGACTGTGACCTCGCGTTGTTTTGTCTTTCATAAATAGGATAAGGAGGATGACATCAAAGTAGGAGTCAAATCTACTGCACTGAGGTTCCAGGAGCAAACCAAACCCTGGCTGAGTGGCTTTGTTGTGGCCATGATGTCTGGACTAGTGATAGCTGGGGTCAATGCTGAACAGACTCTCCCTTACTATGCTGTACTCACCGCTGTAGCAATGCACCTGACAAACCAGGTGAGGATCATGGTCGACTTTAATACAACATTTAAATGAGAAACATGCACAGATTAAATTCTAATCGAACATGTGTTTTAAGATTAGGTTTTCCATTGAAGTATATTTATTTTCTTCTCTCGTAGATTTACACATTAGACATCAACAAACCAGAAGACTGCTGGAAAAAGTTTGTTTCAAACAGAAACCTTGGACTGTTGTTGTTTTTAGGTATTGTTGCCGGGAATTTGTGGAAAGAATAAAGACAGACTCTGAAGAAATGAACAAGCCTTCATATAATTAGAGACAATGTTTTATTACATTTGTGTGTTTTGTTTTTTATGAGAAGCACTCTTTTAACAACTTGTGTATTTTCAAAAACGCCAGTAAATCTAAATTGAAATTGTTGCAATAAGTTTGACCACCAGGGAGCAGTATGATTAATTTCCTACCTGATGAATGTACTGTACGCCAGTGGCCTCATTACTTTGTTTTGGTCCATAAAACACAAAAATATCTGGGTCTTTGCGCGACATCCTTCATGAGTCACTGGTTGACATTGGTGCTCTTTGTTTTTATGCTGGGCAGGCAGCATTTACCCACTTTGCCTGTGCTTATGTGTCAGAAACCACTTCCAGTTATTATTCATAGGACTTTGGTGAGAGTCGGCATGTAGATCTGCAGACTTTACTGGTTCTTTTTAGTGCTTTTGCAACATGAGACTGCTCTCACCCATGATGTTTCAGTACTCTAAAACTTTTAAACAAATTTAAAAGAGAATTCATTTACATCCAGTCCAGTGAAAAACTAAGTACATCTTCCAATATAGAAGGTATGTTTAGTTGCAATAACTTAATCATTTTCTATATGAGTTTATCAGTTCCTTACATTGTTGGACTTTAACTGGTCAATTGCAACACTTTGGCTAAAAAAAGAAACACATCATTCTGTAGATTTGCAGGTGTGCTTGGGATCATTGTCCTGTTGTACGACTCACTTTTGGCAAAACTTCAGCTGTCACACAGATGGCCTCACATTTGACTCTAAAATACTTCAGTATACAGAAGAGTTGAAGGTCGACTCAGTGAATGTAAGGTGTCCAGGTCCTCGGCATCCTGTGTTTTGGTTTTTGCCAAACGTAATTCTGTGCATTATGGCTATGTTGGGTTTGTTTTTTTTTTTCTTGTGTGTCATTCAGTTGAAACTTGGCAAACCTAAACTGCTGCTTTCTTTTTAGAAAGAAGAGATTTTTCTCCTGGCAAACAAGCCACAACTGTTCAGTTGAATTGTACTGCCATGAGAGTCTGAGATGTAGCCCATATTACATCTGAATGCTCCGACCCAGAAACCGCTGAAACAACCGCTTTCATAGAGGTAATCACATTTGCTTTTGCTTTTGTTTTTTGATTAACAGCATGTGGCTGCTACTTACCCTCTTAATTCATATAGAAGCGGTAGAGGTGTAATTAGTGTTTTATAATTGCATCTGAAACGTAGAAATAGTGTTATAATCTAAGCCCAGTTATATGTTATGTTCCTGAAGCCAAAGTCAACATTCTTTTTACTTTAATAATATAGCATTGTTTGACTACTTGTCTGACTACCTATGTATGTTTTGGATAAAAGTCTTAAACCAGACGAATTTCTAAATTCTACCGCTATAACAATGCAAGTAACAATCATTTGAGTGTTTATCCAGTTTACAAAAGTGTACATTTTTCTCTGTGTCGGTGTAATATTTGGGAAAAGGTTCCTGTGAATATGATGGTCTGCTTTCACTGTTGCTGCCCAGGTGAAAACCCCCACAAAGTGTCCTAAGTGTAAACCGTGCCACCACAGTGAAAAACCAAAGCACATGAACAGTGGGAAGTGTTTGTGCCTTGCATAAACTAGTCTACGCAGCCATGAAGCTGTTGTGGCGTTCCAGCGACGAGCAAACTGTGACATGCATATCGCCTCAGTGGTCCAGAAGTCCCCATCGGATAGTCCGCTCCATTTGGAGAAATAGTCCCCAGATGAATCTTCCCAAAAGCCAAACCCTGCTGCGTTATTGAGGCATTCGGTGATCTTCCAGTGAGAGCAATACTGTATTCTTAAAACCAGTCCAAGACACCAGGTCGACAGGATGCCATAGAGGACGCCAGGGTTGAAATCATGGATAAGATTTTTCAGAAAAAAGACAAGATAAAATCTAACCCACTCTAGCATTAACACTTGCATCAGCTTTAGGAAAACTACACCTAGAGGACTGGGTGGCGAGGTGAGGTTGATCCCCTCCATTAGAGTAATGAATTGTCCATAGGAACCCAAAGGACCACCAAGCAGTGTGGTAAAATTGAGGATGTAGCTGATAAGAGGGAGAAGCGTGACACAAGTCTGCCTTTTGGATGGTGTCAGTACGATTTGTTTCTCCTGAAGGTCCAAAGACACGGAGGTGATTCTCTGGGTGAGCAGCATCAAAGTGGACACTGCCAAGAACAGTCTGAAAGTGAAAGAGATGTTACTGTGATTAAATCGGATATTTGTATACATATAATGTTTTTACATTAGATGTAAAAACATTATGTCTAACTTAGACTAAGAGTTCATCTATAATGGTGAAGAAATGGCCTCTGACATTCATATCAGAGTCTGTTTAGTACATTAGCTGTTCTAGAGCTGTGATCACACAGTTGATTCTTGGAAACGGCATCTGACAGGTTAGGCAACAACATAACAATTCTTGGAAATGAAACAAAGTCAACAGGCTGCTAAAACCACGTGATGTGGTTGAATGCTTCAAGCAACAGAGATTGTTTTATTGAAAAACACATGGTTGTTTTGAGTTTGACATATTTCAAGTGTGATTAGGAACATTTTTGCCACTGTGTTTACAACCCTGTACGCGTTTGAAAACTGAAGGGACTGTGCTGTGTTCTAATCCTATCAAAGATCAGAACATAGCTTATATATTTGAAAGAGCAAGATAAATTGCTCAGGAGTTTCACCTCATCTCCCAACCGTTGTGGCAGATGTCTGTCCCTCCTTGGACGCTTCTTCCTGTTAAAAGTGGGGGTTTCCTTCCCAACATCACCAAGTGTTTTGCCCATAGGGTATCATCTGATTGTTGTGGTTTTCTCTCTAATACAGTAGGGTCATTGCCTTACAACTTAAAGACCTCACTTTTGTGATTTGGTACTAAATTCAAATGACGATTTTATGTTCTACATTGTCATATTTCTAATTTCATGATGCAAACGTGTTCTTTCTTATGTAAATATGATCTTTCTTGAAAAAGCCGTTGTCTCTGTTGTTCTTAACCTAGTAGATATTATTAAGCATTAGTGATGCCTTTGAAGGTAATCAATGCCTGGATACCAACACTAAAGTATCCAAAAACGTACTGCTCTGGTCACAGGTCCTCATTCTTTTTAAAGGTGCCAACTTTCTGTAACTTGTTATAGAAGAGAGAGAGGTTTTAAATATTTTTTTAAAATAAATACCATAGAAATACCATACAAATCACTGCATGCTGCTTTATATATATTTTATACAACATCCTAACTCTGAACAGGCTTGATTCATACATCTGTACACCCTAGAGAATATTCACTTACGAAAGGTTAGGAGGATATAGCATGAAAACTGTCCCATATGTTTATGTAATTTGTAACAGCAGAGTGAAATCAAGATAAATACCTGGTTCGTGCAGGTAGTATTCCCTGTACTGTATAAGTAGGTGCCAGAAGGTTTGCCACAACATCTGCATAACAAATGCCCAGGTGTGGATACAGCTGTGATCCACACAGCACACGAGTAGAACAAAGGCAAGTGTGGAGGTGAACAGCTTGTGCTGTTATCCTGTTTGGTTTTCTCCAAACGTGATGCTTTGCAGTATCGCTAGACATCGCTATTGAAGCCTTTAGAGTGTCAGATGTAGCTCTTCTAAATATTTTTTTTTGGTTTGTCTGAGTATCTTCGCCTTGTGCATTGTTTTATCACATACATGTGAATCAGATCAATGAACTGCCAGACAATTTGTTTTCATAGAGGTCACCATACTTGCTGATGATTGTAGCATCTGGCTGTTACTTACCTTCTTACATCCTATAGACGCAGCAAAGATGGCCTTTTTAGTTTTTCCACACGGCTTCTGCATTTTGGCTCATTTTTTGTTAAATTATTAATGACATAATAGTTGATCTTTAATTGTACTTATCTAAAGTCCTGACACAAAACCTTACAATTCAAAGAGGGAGCACTTTTATTTTCATAACTATTATTGATATTGCCCAATATCTGCATTTACCGTCTCTTTTTCTGTACTTTAAACAAGTGTTAAAGTGTAATTAAGAGTGTACTTTTAAATATACTTAAAATATGTGTTTTGCTTACAAAAATGCACAAAAACTAATATTTTAATTCACTGTCATAATTTCTTTTTACCTTCATGCTCTTGCAGACAATCATCATCCCTCATCCCGTCGTGGTCACCAGGCGCCTGATCTTGGTGTCGTTGCTCGTCTTCTGTGAGCATCTCAGATTCTTGGTTCTGCTTCTGCTCGAAAGGACCTTTCTCTTCTTCCTCCTTGAAGCATTCAGGAGAGTGCACTTCCTTCTTCAGACATTCTTTCTCAAGTACTGGTATTTCTATGCAAGGTTTAGGTTCCTGTTCACGGCTTTGCTGAGTGTGCACTTGTTCCTGGTTTAATTTTGTAAACGAGACACCTAAAATATCGCCAGTGATCATCTTAAGTCCTGCACAAGTGGGCGGGAGGGTTAACGTATCTCTTTCAATTTTTAAACTCTCCTTTGTCCTCGTGTTATTTACATGTGGAATATTTAGCTTTGTTAATGCAGAATTTGCCTCTATATCAACTTCATTCTTTGGATTCTGGAACAAAGAGAAGTTGCTCTCTTCAGCTAATGGGATATCACTTGCATCACTTGCCTCAGTGTCCTTCTCCATCTTAACCGTTTTACCCTCATCTGCCTCGTTATGCATCTTGCTGTCATCATTGGCCAACTGTAAGATATGACACAGTATGTCATCTTCTACCTTTGCCTCGATGTTCAGTGTTTTACGCTCAAGTGGTTTATCGTCTTGCTCTTGAGCTGGTGTTTCTTCATCCACTTTGAAATCATTTCCTGTCTCCGTTTGCTGTTTGTCTCCACATTCTGTGAATTTAGGTTGGGCTTGGTTTTCATTTGTCTGCCTCTCTTCCTCTGGACCGCCACAATCCTCACATGGGGTATCTGTAATTTTCACTTCTGCAACACTTTGTTCCACATTTCCTGTCTCCTGTTCTCTTGCAGTCTCCAGCAGCTCTTGTTGGACAGTAGAGTTTGGTTTTGCATTTTCATGTTGAATGTCTGATTCGGAAGTCTCGCCAGGACTTTCTCTGTTGCTTTCCTGGCATTCCCTGATCTGGAGTGCACTTTTCTCTGTGGTATAGTTTTCTTCCAGGTTCTCAGCTTGTGGAACCTCATCACAGTCTGCAAAAAGGTCCTCCATTTCTACATCTTCTCCGTCCTTATCTAGCTGGTCCATGTTAGACAAATGTTCCTCTTCTGTTACTGGCACATTACCAACGCTTGCCTCCAGCTGATCAAGGCTCACCTGACCCACGAGTTCATGATTCCTCATGACCTGCACAGACAGAATCAAGGTCCAAATTATGATACACTTTTCCAACACATTATATTGGGGTGGGGGTGGGGCACTGATGATGTAGAAGCCTCAAAAACTCATTTATCAAATATAATACACTTGGAGTTATGGGGTTGAGATAAGACTCCCAGTCCTATAGAAGTTTATGGGAAGACAGACATGACATGGTAAACACTTTCCTTGTGAGTTTATGGGCCTAGTTACTGATTTTGGAAGCATACTGAATAAAACATTATTACAACTATTTTGCAAATCATGTTTAAATTGCTTAAAAATGTTGGATTATCTTTTGTCTGCTTACTGCATAGAGATAACAGTTTCACAGTCAGCCCCTCTCCTTCTCACCACATCTTATTCTTTGAAATAGAGGTGGGCAGTAGAAACGGTATACGGTAGAAACGATATAAATTTAGCCAACGGTAGAGATTTTGACTATACCGCTCTACCGCGATAGCGCATGTTGATGGTGTCCTCAAGCTGCGCCTGTTTTGGTCGAAAACATTGCAGCTGCTAAAAACAACATCATCTGCAAATTATGCCGAGCGACAGTAATAGCAAAGAGACAAAGCACTTTTGGAATATGGGGAAAGCCAAAAACTGCGCTTCCTCCTCTTCCCTACCATTGATTCATTAATGCTGAATTCTCTCGCAGCTGCTATATTCCCATGTTGTTGCGGTTTATTAATGACTAACCTCGTATTGTGGATGGATTATCTCAGTTGTTCTCCTGACTGAAGTTTGGTCCGTTTACAGCATCCTGCCATGCAATTGCATTTGTCCCTAACCACTAGAAACCCTCACGTTAACTTTTATCGAGTGGGAAAAAGTTGGCGTTCATCCTTTAGCTTCACTGTGCTAATGTTATGCTAACGTAGCTGTGTCGCTAGCAATCACGTAGGACATCATTATATACCAGCTAGTCCAACTTCAGTAACCCTACAAATGTCACTGCTGTTTAGTTTTCTGTCTTCATTTATGTTGGAAGTGATAGCAGAGCTGTACTTTTTAATTTTTTCAGAAATCTCTCAGTCAGAACATGCTATATCATGTTTAGGTGGAAGCTAGCGAGCAAATTTCCTGCTAACTTTTAACTCCATTAAATTTAATAGATTCTGTTTTCATGGATGCCTGGATGTTAAATTTAATTGTTACACCTGGTAGAGCAGCAACGCTGATCATTTTATTAAAGATGAAAGAATTGAGACTGTTTGTAACCAATGTTCCCTCTAATTTTTCATGTGTCTGAGCGAACACACAAACTCCCTGAGCGAACCCTTGGACCACTGTGAGCGACATCAGACGTGTGCACTGTGGTCACGCCAACATCGAATCCATCCAAGTTACATGGTTTATTAAAATAATCAAATTACAGCATTTACATTTATGTTAGACTACTTTTAATTAACTGCTTTAGCCCACTTATAAATGAAAATTTAAAAAATCTTGTTTATGATCTGTGTAGTATGTTAACACTATTGGAAGTAAAAATAACTTGAACTCCGGTTTTGAAAACACAACTTTCTTTTTTTCTTTTTTTTATAAAGCTCTGACTTGTATTATGGGTCTGTGGTCTGGGAGAGAGTCCTGTAACTCTCTATCTGAAAAATATAGTATATAATGACCAATGTTGGGCAATTAATTATATAGTTACTTCTTCAAAAACGTTACTGAGTTTTGCAAACAACAAAGTTTTTTGCAGCTATTTTTTTAATGCAGCCAAGGCGTTTTTAAATAAACATTTCAAACTATTTACAGAACAATCAGCTGTTCTGCATCAAATTTGATGCCACACAAATCATTTGTGCCACTCCAAAAAATAATTTCGGTCCACTATGAGATAAAGGAGAACAACAGCCTGATACCTGCAGGCCTGACAACAGGAGATGTATCACTCCTGTAACACCTGTAACATTCAGCAGTCGCCTCATTGTTCTGACACACACAACAAAATTATTGACTACACTACACACTAACTACACAAGATTTGCGCTAAAGGTCTCAAATCTCTCACATCTCAAAACACCGCCGTCACTCCTAAAACTTCCTCCCGTTTCTTAACAACTAGATGCCACATTGCCATATCATTTTTTGATTGGTCGACATGGTACTTTTTTCGACCAATAGGAAAGGGTCGGGGGGGTGTTTTTGCTCATAGGCGGAGAGTGCTTTCCTTATAAAACGCCGTTTTTACCGTTTCTTCCCGCAGTAAATATAAACAACGACAGTATTCAGGAAGAAAACCAAACATTGTATATATTTTTATCATAACTCTGGTTTTACGTGGCCTATCAACACAATTTAAAAACTGGTATAAAGTCCACACGTTTCCCTTTTTCAATTGTTCCATCTGACCTGCTCACCTCTCCAATGGCTGTACACGTTGTCATTAACGTGGGTTCACTCCACATCAGCCACACCGCTTTGCTAGCTAAAACACCGGTGTCGGCACATAAGGACGCTGTCATAGCCTGTCAACGACGTTGATTGGCTGCATATATACGAATGTGAATCGCATCATTGGCTGGAATATGGGATAAGGTGGCATCGTTCTAATCCCATACGGGAGCAGCCAGTCACTTACTGACTAACACTGCAAAACAGAATTGTTAAAGTTTTAATTTTAATTTCAATTCAGGTTAGATTTTTTTTTGTGCGCAACACAGATTTTCTTTGCGCAGACACCGTGCCAGCAGTGCGCAATTGCGCACGTGCGCAGCTTAGAGGGAACATTGTTTGTAACTCTCAGTGATGCTGCAGTGTTTGTTTGATTTTGGGACCTGAAGTGGACGGAGTTTTGGATTACTACGCAAGGCTCCTGACTACGGCAGCCGTAATGCTCCGGCAATCCATCAAGCGGTGCGCTTTCATAGCTCTCCAAAGTCGTACTAAAACATTTTATGATTTCTGCGTGCCGTGTAACCAGTGACGGGAATAACGGCATTACTTTTTTCAGTAACGAGTAATCTAACTAATTACTATTCCTATCGTTACAACGCCTTTACAGTTACTAACAAGAAAACGCGGTCCGTTACTATTTTTCAACAAACAGACGGTTGAAGCTGTGTTCAGTTTACCGCATCTTATATCAGTTGCACGGAAGTAGCTGACTACATAAGTACAGCCTTAAGCAGCTGCGCGCTCCCGCGGACGGTAATCACGATCACTGTCTAGCACAACACCTGGAGCCAAGGGGGCAAAACAATCACACGAGTGCTGCTGTTTGACTGAAGCAGAAGAATAAAGTAGTCGTGGTAAGCCAGTCACATGACCACTTAAAGACAAAGCAACAAGGTGATATATACCAGTTTTTAAATTGTGTTGATAGGCCACGAAAAACCAAAGTCATGATGAACAATATATACGTGTGTTTTTCCTCAATAGTTTCGTCACGTTAGCGCTAGCACTGACACATCGATTGCAGCTCTCTCACTCTAGATCGTCTGTTAGGTCGATCTAGAGTGACCTAAAAAAAAAAACGGGAAGCTTTAAGATTGACGGCGAGAGAGAGAACGAGCAGGAAAAGAGAGAGCGAGTTTTGAGATGTGGGAGATTTGTGATGTTTAGCGTGTTTGGGGTGTGTACTTAATGTGTTGTCTTGTGTAGTTAGTGTGTAGTGTTGTGGATAGTTTTGTGTTGTGTGTCAGAACAATGAGGCGACTGCTGTCTCCAGGTAGAAACAGGAGTGATACACCTGCTGCTGTCAGACCTGGCTGTGATGTTCTCCTTTATAGTGGACAGAAATTATTTTTTGGAGTGGCACAAATAATTTGTGTGGCATCACCTGATTGTTCTGTAAATTGTTTGAAATGGTTATTTTAAAAAGGGTAAAAGGTAAATGGCTGCAAATAACTGTTGTTTGCAAAACTTGTGCATAGGATTTTAAAATTGACAATTTATATTGGCATTTAAAGTTATGAAATATGATTCATTAAACATGTTTCTGGTTGTTACAGTAAAAAAAATAAACTTTTTCTACTATGATTTTATGGTTTTTGTCTGATTTTAGATCAATTGTGTTAATAGAATATGTCAAAATGAAAACATGACTGTAAATTCAGGCACGTGAGGTTGTGCTGAAAAGAATGATACCAAACAAGGCAAAGTAAATAGTTTTTAAAGGTAAAATGTGGAGGGGAAAATCAAAAGTAGTAAAAAATGGCTAATTATACCCTGGACCCCAGAGGGTTAAACGTTTTTTTTAAAGTAGAGCTGGGCGATATAAGATTTTTTCATATCACGATATGTTTTTTTCATTTCTGGCGATAACGATATATATCACGATATAAGCCAAATAACTATATTTGTAAGATTTAAATGTGCCGTTGCTCACAAGTAAAATGTGAAATAATCTGCAGCTTGTTTTGATTTAAATATTTATTTCCCATAATAAGTTCAACAGGGTAGATGTACTTAAGGAACGTGAGACTTCAGTTTCAGATAAATAAAGGCAAATATTGCAAACTACACAAAAGGCAGCTGCTAAAGCGTTTAAGTTTCAAAATAGAACAAACAAAACAGACTACTAAATTGTCAATTGCACGTATAGAAACAAAATTTTAATTCTAAAAATAAATCTTAGTTCGTTTTACAGAAGAACAGACAAAATTGACTAACTTTTGTCAATATCAAATAAACTGAGAACTAAAAGGAAATTGTCAATCTCTCCTTGTTGTATAGCTTAGCTTTTCAAACAGTTTTAACAGTTACTTTAGTCTGACGCAAGCCGAATGACGAATTAGCGCTTTCAGCCAGAGATTGAGCATGCACCGGTTTATTGTATTTCCAGACTTGCTTTCGGCACAATTTACAGTGCGCGCTACTCTGTTTTTTGTCAGACTTAAAATAGCCGAAATACCTTCACACTACGGAACTTCTATGGCTCTTCCGTTCGACAAGCTCTCTGGCATTGGAACCATCATCGTTTTTTTTCTTCGGTAACCTTCGCTCACGCTCTCGGTTGATTTTTCTCTAGTCGGCAAACTCATTTCCTTCATTACCCGGGCGGCCCGGCTGCAAAAACAAATACACATGTGCGCCTTGGCACTTGTGCCGCACGTAACAAGTCACATGACGTGACGCTGCGGCTGTGATTGGTTCGGCTCTGCGCTACTTAATTTGGATTGGCTGTTTTTAAGAGGACAAGAGAGATGAGGCCTATCGCAATAGTTAAATTTTTCTATCGAGAAAAAGTTATTTCGCAATACATATCGTTATCGTTCTATCGCCCAGCTCTATTTTAAAGTAACGCAATAGTTACTTTTCAAGTAATTAATTACTTTTAGAATATTGTAACTCAGTTCTTCAGCTAATGGGATATCATTTGCATCACTTGCCTCAGTGTCCTTCTCCGTCTTAACCGTTTTACCCTCATCTGCCTTGTTATGCATCTTGCTGTCATCATTGGCCAACTGTAAGATATGACACAGTATGTCATCTTCTACCTTTGCCTCGATGTTCAGTGTTTTACGCACAAGTGCTTTATCGTCTTGCTCTTGAGCTGGTGTTTCTTCATCCACTTTGAAATCATTTCCTGTCTCCGTTTGCTGTTTGTCTCCACATTCTGTGAATTTAGGTTGGGCTTGGTTTTCATTTGTCTGCCTCTCTTCCTCTGGACCGCCACAATCCTCACATGGGGTATCTGTAATTTTCACTTCTGCAACACTTTGTTCCACATTTCCTGTCTCCTGTTCTCTTGCAGTCTCCAGCAGCTCTTGTTGGACAGTAGAGTTTGGTTTTGCATTTTCATGTTGAATGTCTGATTCGGAAGTCTCGCCAGGACTTTCTCTGTTGCTTTCTTGGCATTCCCTGATCTGGAGTGCACTTTTCTCTGTGGTATAGTTTTCTTCCAGGTTCTCAGCTTGTGGAACCTCATCACAGTCTGCAAGGTCCTCCATTTCTACATCTTCTCCGTCCTTATCTAGCTGGTCCATGTTAGACAAATGTTCCTCTTCTGTTACTGGCACATTACCAACGCTTGCCTCCAGCTGATCAAGGCTCACCTGACCCACGAGTTCATGATTCCTCATGACCTGCACAGACAGAATCAAGGTCCAAATTATGATACACTTTTCCAACACATTATATTGGGGTGGGGGTGGGGCACTGATGATGTAGAAGCCTCAAAAACTCATTTATCAAATATAATACACTTGGAGTTATGGGGTTGAGATAAGACTCCCAGTCCTATAGAAGTTTATGGGAAGACAGACATGACATGGTAAACACTTTCCTTGTGAGTTTATGGGCCTAGTTACTGATTTTGGAAGCATACTGAATAAAACATTATTACAACTATTTTGCAAATCATGTTTAAATTGCTTAAAAATGTTGGATTATCTTTTGTCTGCTTACTGCATAGAGATAGCAGTTTCACAGTCAGCCCCTCTCCTTCTCACCACATCTTATTCTTTGAAATAGAGGTGGGCAGTAGAAACGGTATACGGTAGAAACGATATAAATTTAGCCAACGGTAGAGATTTTGACTATACCGCTCTACCGCGATAGCGCATGTTGATGGTGTCCTCAAGCTGCGCCTGTTTTGGTCGAAAGCATTGCAGCGGCTAAAAACAACATCATCTGCAAATTATGCCGAGCGACAGTAATAGCAAAGAGACAAAGCACTTTTGGAATATGGGGAAAGCCAAAAACTGCGCTTCCTCCTCTTCCCTACCATTGATTCATTAATGCTGAATTCTCTCGCAGCTGCTATATTCCCATGTTGTTGCGGTTTATTAATGACTAACCTCGTATTGTGGATGGATTATCTCAGTTGTTCTCCTGACTGAAGTTTGGTCCGTTTACAGCATCCTGCCATGCAATTGCATTTGTTCCTAACCACTAGAAACCCTCACGTTAACTTTTATCGAGTGGGAAAAAGTTGGCGTTCATCCTTTAGCTTCACTGTGCTAATGTTATGCTAACGTAGCTGTGTCGCTAGCAATCACGTAGGACATCATTATATACCAGCTAGTCCAACTTCAGTAACCCTACAAATGTCACTGCTGTTTAGTTTTCTGTCTTCATTTATGTTGGAAGTGATAGCAGAGCTGTACTTTTTAATTTTTTCAGAAATCTCTCAGTCAGAACATGCTATATCATGTTTAGGTGGAAGCTAGCGAGCAAATTTCCTGCTAACTTCTAACTCCATTAAATTTAATAGATTCTGTTTTCATGGATGCCTGGATGTTAAATTTAATTGTTACACCTGGTTACACCTCAGCAACGCTGATCATTTTATTAAAGATGAAAGAATTGAGACTGTTTGTAACCAATGTTCCCTCTAATTTTTCATGTGTCTGAGCGAACACACAAACTCCCTGAGCGAACCCTTGGACCACTGTGAGCGACATCAGACGTGTGCACTGTGGTCACGCCAACATCGAATCCATCCAAGTTACATGGTTTATTAAAATAATCAAATTACAGCATTTACATTTATGTTAGACTACTTTTAATTAACTGCTTTAGCCCACTTATAAATGAAAATTTAAAAAATCTTGTTTATGATCTGTGTAGTATGTTAACACTATTGGAAGTAAAAATAACTTGAACTCCGATTTTGAAAACACAACTTTCTTTTTTTCTTTTTTTTATAAAGCTCTGACTTGTATTATGGGTCTGTGGTCTGGGAGAGAGTCCTGTAACTCTCTATCTGAAAAATATAGTATATAATGACCAATGTTGGGCAATTAATTATATAGTTACTTCTTCAAAAACGTTACTGAGTTTTGCAAACAACAAAGTTTTTTGCAGCTATTTTTTTAATGCAGCCAAGGCGTTTTTAAATAAACATTTCAAACTATTTACAGAACAATCAGCTGTTCTGCATCAAATTTGATGCCACACAAATCATTTGTGCCACTCCAAAAAATAATTTCGGTCCACTATGAGATAAAGGAGAACAACAGCCTGATACCTGCAGGCCTGACAACAGGAGATGTATCACTCCTGTAACACCTGTAACATTCAGCAGTCGCCTCATTGTTCTGACACACACAACAAAATTATTGACTACACTACACACTAACTACACAAGATTTGCGCTAAAGGTCTCAAATCTCTCACATCTCAAAACACCGCCGTCACTCCTAAAACTTCCTCCCGTTTCTTAACAACTAGATGCCACATTGCCATATCATTTTTTGATTGGTCGACATGGTACTTTTTTCAACCAATAGGAAAGGGTCGGGGGGGTGTTTTTGCTCATAGGCGGAGAGTGCTTTCCTTATAAAACGCCGTTTTTACCGTTTCTTCCCGCAGTAAATATAAACAACGACAGTATTCAGGAAGAAAACCAAACATTGTATATATTTTTATCATAACTCTGGTTTTACGTGGCCTATCAACACAATTTAAAAACTGGTATAAAGTCCACACGTTTCCCTTTTTCAATTGTTCCATCTGACCTGCTCACCTCTCCAATGGCTGTACACGTTGTCATTAACGTGGGTTCACTCCACATCAGCCACACCGCTTTGCTAGCTAAAACACCGGTGTCGGCACATAAGGACGCTGTCATAGCCTGTCAACGACGTTGATTGGCTGCATATATACGAATGTGAATCGCATCATTGGCTGGAATATGGGATAAGGTGGCATCGTTCTAATCCCATACGGGAGCAGCCAGTCACTTACTGACTAACACTGCAAAACAGAATTGTTAAAGTTTTAATTTTAATTTCAATTCAGGTTAGATTTTTTTTTGTGCGCAACACAGATTTTCTTTGCGCAGACACCGTGCCAGCAGTGCGCAATTGCGCACGTGCGCAGCTTAGAGGGAACATTGTTTGTAACTCTCAGTGATGCTGCAGTGTTTGTTTGATTTTGGGACCTGAAGTGGACGGAGTTTTGGATTACTACGCAAGGCTCCTGACTACGGCAGCCGTAATGCTCCGGCAATCCATCAAGCGGTGCGCTTTCATAGCTCTCCAAAGTCGTACTAAAACATTTTATGATTTCTGCGTGCCGTGTAACCAGTGACGGGAATAACGGCATTACTTTTTTCAGTAACGAGTAATCTAACTAATTACTATTCCTATCGTTACAACGCCTTTACAGTTACTAACAAGAAAACGCGGTCCGTTACTATTTTTCAACAAACAGACGGTTGAAGCTGTGTTCAGTTTACCGCATCTTATATCAGTTGCACGGAAGTAGCTGACTACATAAGTACAGCCTTAAGCAGCTGCGCGCTCCCGCGGACGGTAATCACGATCACTGTCTAGCACAACACCTGGATCCAAGGGGGCAAAACAATCGCACGAGTGCTGCTGTTTGACTGAAGCAGAAGAATAAAGTAGTCGTGGTAAGCCAGTCACATGACCACTTAAAGACAAAGCAACAAGGTGATATATACCAGTTTTTAAATTGTGTTGATAGGCCACGAAAAACCAAAGTCATGATGAACAATATATACGTGTGTTTTTCCTCAATAGTTTCGTCACGTTAGCGCTAGCACTGACACATCGATTGCAGCTCTCTCACTCTAGATCGTCTGTTAGGTCGATCTAGAGTGACCTAAAAAAAAAAAACGGGAAGCTTTAAGATTGACGGCGAGAGAGAGAGCGAGCAGGAAAAGAGAGAGCGAGTTTTGAGATGTGGGAGATTTGTGATGTTTAGCGTGTTTGGGGTGTGTACTTAATGTGTTGTCTTGTGTAGTTAGTGTGTAGTGTTGTGGATAGTTTTGTGTTGTGTGTCAGAACAATGAGGCGACTGCTGTCTCCAGGTAGAAACAGGAGTGATACACCTGCTGCTGTCAGACCTGGCTGTGATGTTCTCCTTTATAGTGGACAGAAATTATTTTTTGGAGTGGCACAAATAATTTGTGTGGCATCACCTGATTGTTCTGTAAATTGTTTGAAATGGTTATTTTAAAAAGGGTAAAAGGTAAATGGCTGCAAATAACTGTTGTTTGCAAAACTTGTGCATAGGATTTTAAAATTGACAATTTATATTGGCATTTAAAGTTATGAAATATGATTCATTAAACATGTTTCTGGTTGTTACAGTAAAAAAAATAAACTTTTTCTACTATGATTTTATGGTTTTTGTCTGATTTTAGATCAATTGTGTTAATAGAATATGTCAAAATGAAAACATGACTGTAAATTCAGGCACGTGAGGTTGTGCTGAAAAGAATGATACCAAACAAGGCAAAGTAAATAGTTTTTAAAGGTAAAATGTGGAGGGGAAAATCAAAAGTAGTAAAAAATGGCTAATTATACCCTGGACCCCAGAGGGTTAAACGTTTTTTTTAAAGTAGAGCTGGGCGATATAAGATTTTTTCATATCACGATATGTTTTTTTCATTTCTGGCGATAACGATATATATCACGATATAAGCCAAATAACTATATTTGTAAGATTTAAATGTGCCGTTGCTCACAAGTAAAATGTGAAATAATCTGCAGCTTGTTTTGATTTAAATATTTATTTCCCATAATAAGTTCAACAGGGTAGATGTACTTAAGGAACGTGAGACTTCAGTTTCAGATAAATAAAGGCAAATATTGCAAACTACACAAAAGGCAGCTGCTAAAGCGTTTAAGTTTCAAAATAGAACAAACAAAACAGACTACTAAATTGTCAATTGCACGTATAGAAACAAAATTTTAATTCTAAAAATAAATCTTAGTTCGTTTTACAGAAGAACAGACAAAATTGACTAACTTTTGTCAATATCAAATAAACTGAGAACTAAAAGGAAATTGTCAATCTCTCCTTGTTGTATAGCTTAGCTTTTCAAACAGTTTTAACAGTTACTTTAGTCTGACGCAAGCCGAATGACGAATTAGCGCTTTCAGCCAGAGATTGAGCATGCACCGGTTTATTGTATTTCCAGACTTTCTTTCGGCACAATTTACAGTGCGCGCTACTCTGTTTTTTGTCAGACTTAAAATAGCCGAAATACCTTCACACTACGGAACTTCTATGGCTCTTCCGTTCGACAAGCTCTCTGGCATTGGAACCATCATCGTTTTTTTTCTTCGGTAACCTTCGCTCACGCTCTCGGTTGATTTTTCTCTAGTCGGCAAACTCATTTCCTTCATTACCCGGGCGGCCCGGCTGCAAAAACAAATACACATGTGCGCCTTGGCACTTGTGCCGCACGTAACAAGTCACATGACGTGACGCTGCGGCTGTGATTGGTTCGGCTCTGCGCTACTTAATTTGGATTGGCTGTTTTTAAGAGGACAAGAGAGATGAGGCCTATCGCAATAGTTAAATTTTTCTATCGAGAAAAAGTTATTTCGCAATACATATCGTTATCGTTCTATCGCCCAGCTCTATTTTAAAGTAACGCAATAGTTACTTTTCAAGTAATTAATTACTTTTAGAATATTGTAACTCAGTTCTTCAGCTAATGGGATATCATTTGCATCACTTGCCTCAGTGTCCTTCTCCGTCTTAACCGTTTTACCCTCATCTGCCTTGTTATGCATCTTGCTGTCATCATTGGCCAACTGTAAGATATGACACAGTATGTCATCTTCTACCTTTGCCTCGATGTTCAGTGTTTTACGCACAAGTGCTTTATCGTCTTGCTCTTGAGCTGGTGTTTCTTCATCCACTTTGAAATCATTTCCTGTCTCCGTTTGCTGTTTGTCTCCACATTCTGTGAATTTAGGTTGGGCTTGGTTTTCATTTGTCTGCCTCTCTTCCTCTGGACCGCCACAATCCTCACATGGGGTATCTGTAATTTTCACTTCTGCAACACTTTGTTCCACATTTCCTGTCTCCTGTTCTCTTGCAGTCTCCAGCAGCTCTTGTTGGACAGTAGAGTTTGGTTTTGCATTTTCATGTTGAATGTCTGATTCGGAAGTCTCGCCAGGACTTTCTCTGTTGCTTTCTTGGCATTCCCTGATCTGGAGTGCACTTTTCTCTGTGGTATAGTTTTCTTCCAGGTTCTCAGCTTGTGGAACCTCATCACAGTCTGCAAGGTCCTCCATTTCTACATCTTCTCCGTCCTTATCTAGCTGGTCCATGTTAGACAAATGTTCCTCTTCTGTTACTGGCACATTACCAACGCTTGCCTCCAGCTGATCAAGGCTCACCTGACCCACGAGTTCATGATTCCTCATGACCTGCACAGACAGAATCAAGGTCCAAATTATGATACACTTTTCCAACACATTATATTGGGGTGGGGGTGGGGCACTGATGATGTAGAAGCCTCAAAAACTCATTTATCAAATATAATACACTTGGAGTTATGGGGTTGAGATAAGACTCCCAGTCCTATAGAAGTTTATGGGAAGACAGACATGACATGGTAAACACTTTCCTTGTGAGTTTATGGGCCTAGTTACTGATTTTGGAAGCATACTGAATAAAACATTATTACAACTATTTTGCAAATCATGTTTAAATTGCTTAAAAATGTTGGATTATCTTTTGTCTGCTTACTGCATAGAGATAGCAGTTTCACAGTCAGCCCCTCTCCTTCTCACCACATCTTATTCTTTGAAATAGAGGTGGGCAGTAGAAACGGTATACGGTAGAAACGATATAAATTTAGCCAACGGTAGAGATTTTGACTATACCGCTCTACCGCGATAGCGCATGTTGATGGTGTCCTCAAGCTGCGCCTGTTTTGGTCGAAAGCATTGCAGCGGCTAAAAACAACATCATCTGCAAATTATGCCGAGCGACAGTAATAGCAAAGAGACAAAGCACTTTTGGAATATGGGGAAAGCCAAAAACTGCGCTTCCTCCTCTTCCCTACCATTGATTCATTAATGCTGAATTCTCTCGCAGCTGCTATATTCCCATGTTGTTGCGGTTTATTAATGACTAACCTCGTATTGTGGATGGATTATCTCAGTTGTTCTCCTGACTGAAGTTTGGTCCGTTTACAGCATCCTGCCATGCAATTGCATTTGTTCCTAACCACTAGAAACCCTCACGTTAACTTTTATCGAGTGGGAAAAAGTTGGCGTTCATCCTTTAGCTTCACTGTGCTAATGTTATGCTAACGTAGCTGTGTCGCTAGCAATCACGTAGGACATCATTATATACCAGCTAGTCCAACTTCAGTAACCCTACAAATGTCACTGCTGTTTAGTTTTCTGTCTTCATTTATGTTGGAAGTGATAGCAGAGCTGTACTTTTTAATTTTTTCAGAAATCTCTCAGTCAGAACATGCTATATCATGTTTAGGTGGAAGCTAGCGAGCAAATTTCCTGCTAACTTCTAACTCCATTAAATTTAATAGATTCTGTTTTCATGGATGCCTGGATGTTAAATTTAATTGTTACACCTGGTTACACCTCAGCAACGCTGATCATTTTATTAAAGATGAAAGAATTGAGACTGTTTGTAACCAATGTTCCCTCTAATTTTTCATGTGTCTGAGCGAACACACAAACTCCCTGAGCGAACCCTTGGACCACTGTGAGCGACATCAGACGTGTGCACTGTGGTCACGCCAACATCGAATCCATCCAAGTTACATGGTTTATTAAAATAATCAAATTACAGCATTTACATTTATGTTAGACTACTTTTAATTAACTGCTTTAGCCCACTTATAAATGAAAATTTAAAAAATCTTGTTTATGATCTGTGTAGTATGTTAACACTATTGGAAGTAAAAATAACTTGAACTCCGATTTTGAAAACACAACTTTCTTTTTTTCTTTTTTTTATAAAGCTCTGACTTGTATTATGGGTCTGTGGTCTGGGAGAGAGTCCTGTAACTCTCTATCTGAAAAATATAGTATATAATGACCAATGTTGGGCAATTAATTATATAGTTACTTCTTCAAAAACGTTACTGAGTTTTGCAAACAACAAAGTTTTTTGCAGCTATTTTTTTAATGCAGCCAAGGCGTTTTTAAATAAACATTTCAAACTATTTACAGAACAATCAGCTGTTCTGCATCAAATTTGATGCCACACAAATCATTTGTGCCACTCCAAAAAATAATTTCGGTCCACTATGAGATAAAGGAGAACAACAGCCTGATACCTGCAGGCCTGACAACAGGAGATGTATCACTCCTGTAACACCTGTAACATTCAGCAGTCGCCTCATTGTTCTGACACACACAACAAAATTATTGACTACACTACACACTAACTACACAAGATTTGCGCTAAAGGTCTCAAATCTCTCACATCTCAAAACACGGCCGTCACTCCTAAAACTTCCTCCCGTTTCTTAACAACTAGATGCCACATTGCCATATCATTTTTTGATTGGTCGACATGGTACTTTTTTCGACCAATAGGAAAGGGTCGGGGGGGTGTTTTTGCTCATAGGCGGAGAGTGCTTTCCTTATAAAACGCCGTTTTTACCGTTTCTTCCCGCAGTAAATATAAACAACGACAGTATTCAGGAAGAAAACCAAACATTGTATATATTTTTATCATAACTCTGGTTTTACGTGGCCTATCAACACAATTTAAAAACTGGTATAAAGTCCACACGTTTCCCTTTTTCAATTGTTCCATCTGACCTGCTCACCTCTCCAATGGCTGTACACGTTGTCATTAACGTGGGTTCACTCCACATCAGCCACACCGCTTTGCTAGCTAAAACACCGGTGTCGGCACATAAGGACGCTGTCATAGCCTGTCAACGACGTTGATTGGCTGCATATATACGAATGTGAATCGCATCATTGGCTGGAATATGGGATAAGGTGGCATCGTTCTAATCCCATACGGGAGCAGCCAGTCACTTACTGACTAACACTGCAAAACAGAATTGTTAAAGTTTTAATTTTAATTTCAATTCAGGTTAGATTTTTTTTTGTGCGCAACACAGATTTTCTTTGCGCAGACACCGTGCCAGCAGTGCGCAATTGCGCACGTGCGCAGCTTAGAGGGAACATTGTTTGTAACTCTCAGTGATGCTGCAGTGTTTGTTTGATTTTGGGACCTGAAGTGGACGGAGTTTTGGATTACTACGCAAGGCTCCTGACTACGGCAGCCGTAATGCTCCGGCAATCCATCAAGCGGTGCGCTTTCATAGCTCTCCAAAGTCGTACTAAAACATTTTATGATTTCTGCGTGCCGTGTAACCAGTGACGGGAATAACGGCATTACTTTTTTCAGTAACGAGTAATCTAACTAATTACTATTCCTATCGTTACAACGCCTTTACAGTTACTAACAAGAAAACGCGGTCCGTTACTATTTTTCAACAAACAGACGGTTGAAGCTGTGTTCAGTTTACCGCATCTTATATCAGTTGCACGGAAGTAGCTGACTACATAAGTACAGCCTTAAGCAGCTGCGCGCTCCCGCGGACGGTAATCACGATCACTGTCTAGCACAACACCTGGAGCCAAGGGGGCAAAACAATCACACGAGTGCTGCTGTTTGACTGAAGCAGAAGAATAAAGTAGTCGTGGCAAGCCAGTCACATGACCACTTAAAGACTAAGCAACAAGGTGATATATACCAGTTTTTAAATTGTGTTGATAGGCCACGAAAAACCAAAGTCATGATGAACAATATATACGTGTGTTTTTCCTCAATAGTTTCGTCACGTTAGCGCTAGCACTGACACATCGATTGCAGCTCTCTCACTCTAGATCGTCTGTTAGGTCGATCTAGAGTGACCTAAAAAAAAAAACGGGAAGCTTTAAGATTGACGGCGAGAGAGAGAGCGAGCAGGAAAAGAGAGAGCGAGTTTTGAGATGTGGGAGATTTGTGATGTTTAGCGTGTTTGGGGTGTGTACTTAATGTGTTGTCTTGTGTAGTTAGTGTGTAGTGTTGTGGATAGTTTTGTGTTGTGTGTCAGAACAATGAGGCGACTGCTGTCTCCAGGTAGAAACAGGAGTGATACACCTGCTGCTGTCAGACCTGGCTGTGATGTTCTCCTTTATAGTGGACAGAAATTATTTTTTGGAGTGGCACAAATAATTTGTGTGGCATCACCTGATTGTTCTGTAAATTGTTTGAAATGGTTATTTTAAAAAGGGTAAAAGGTAAATGGCTGCAAATAACTGTTGTTTGCAAAACTTGTGCATAGGATTTTAAAATTGACAATTTATATTGGCATTTAAAGTTATGAAATATGATTCATTAAACATGTTCCTGGTTGTTACAGTAAAAAAAATTAACTTTTTCTACTATGATTTTATGGTTTTTGTCTGATTTTAGATCAATTGTGTTAATAGAATATGTCAAAATGAAAACATGACTGTAAATTCAGGCACGTGAGGTTGTGCTGAAAAGAATGATACCAAACAAGGCAAAGTAAATAGTTTTTAAAGGTAAAATGTGGAGGGGAAAATCAAAAGTAGTAAAAAATGGCTAATTATACCCTGGACCCCAGAGGGTTAAACGTTTTTTTTAAAGTAGAGCTGGGCGATACAAGATTTTTTCATATCACGATATGTTTTTTTCATTTCTGGCGATAACGATATATATCACGATATAAGCCAAATAACTATATTTGTAAGATTTAAATGTGCCGTTGCTCACAAGTAAAATGTGAAATAATCTGCAGCTTGTTTTGATTTAAATATTTATTTCCCATAATAAGTTCAACAGGGTAGATGTACTTAAGGAACGTGAGACTTCAGTTTCAGATAAATAAAGGCAAATATTGCAAACTACACAAAAGGCAGCTGCTAAAGCGTTTAAGTTTCAAAATAGAACAAACAAAACAGACTACTAAATTGTCAATTGCACGTAGAAACAAAATTTTAATTCTAAAAATAAATCTTAGTTCGTTTTACAGAAGAACAGACAAAATTGACTAACTTTTGTCAATATCAAATAAACTGAGAACTAATCTCTCCTTGTTGTATAGCTTAGCTTTTCAAACAGTTTTAACAGTTACTTTAGTCTGACGCAAGCCGAATGACGAATTAGCGCTTTCAGCCAGAGATTGAGCATGCACCGGTTTATTGTATTTCCAGACTTGCTTTCGGCACAATTTACAGTGCGCGCTACTCTGTTTTTTGTCAGACTTAAAATAGCCGAAATACCTTCACACTACGCAACTTCTATGGCTCTTCCGTTCGACAAGCTCTCTGGCATTGGAACCATCATCGTTTTTTTTCTTCGGTAACCTTCGCTCACGCTCTCGGTTGATTTTTCTCTAGTCGGCAAACTCATTTCCTTCATTACCCGGGCGGCCCGGCTGCAAAAACAAATACACATGTGCGCCTTGGCACTTGTGCCGCACGTAACAAGTCACATGACGTGACGCTGCGGCTGTGATTGGTTCGGCTCTGCGCTACTTAATTTGGATTGGCTGTTTTTAAGAGGACAAGAGAGATGAGGCCTATCGCAATAGTTAAATTTTTCTATCGAGAAAAAGTTATTTCGCAATACATATCGTTATCGTTCTATCGCCCAGCTCTATTTTAAAGTAACGCAATAGTTACTTTTCAAGTAATTAATTACTTTTAGAATATTGTAACTCAGTTCTTCAGCTAATGGGATATCATTTGCATCACTTGCCTCAGTGTCCTTCTCCGTCTTAACCGTTTTACCCTCATCTGCCTTGTTATGCATCTTGCTGTCATCATTGGCCAACTGTAAGATATGACACAGTATGTCATCTTCTACCTTTGCCTCGATGTTCAGTGTTTTACGCACAAGTGCTTTATCGTCTTGCTCTTGAGCTGGTGTTTCTTCATCCACTTTGAAATCATTTCCTGTCTCCGTTTGCTGTTTGTCTCCACATTCTGTGAATTTAGGTTGGGCTTGGTTTTCATTTGTCTGCCTCTCTTCCTCTGGACCGCCACAATCCTCACATGGGGTATCTGTAATTTTCACTTCTGCAACACTTTGTTCCACATTTCCTGTCTCCTGTTCTCTTGCAGTCTCCAGCAGCTCTTGTTGGACAGTAGAGTTTGGTTTTGCATTTTCATGTTGAATGTCTGATTCGGAAGTCTCGCCAGGACTTTCTCTGTTGCTTTCTTGGCATTCCCTGATCTGGAGTGCACTTTTCTCTGTGGTATAGTTTTCTTCCAGGTTCTCAGCTTGTGGAACCTCATCACAGTCTGCAAAAAGGTCCTCCATTTCTACATCTTCTCCGTCCTTATCTAGCTGGTCCATGTTAGACAAATGTTCCTCTTCTGTTACTGGCACATTACCAACGCTTGCCTCCAGCTGATCAAGGCTCACCTGACCCACGAGTTCATGATTCCTCATGACCTGCACAGACAGAATCAAGGTCCAAATTATGATACACTTTTCCAACACATTATATTGGGGTGGGGGTGGGGCACTGATGATGTAGAAACCTCAAAAACTCATTTATCAAATATAATACACTTGGAGTTATGGGGTTGAGATAAGACTCCCAGTCCTATAGAAGTTTATGGGAAGACAGACATGACATGGTAAACACTTTCCTTGTGAGTTTATGGGCCTAGTCACTGATTTTGGAAGCATACTGAATAAAACATTATTACAACTATTTTGCAAATCATGTTTAAATTGCTTAAAAATGTTGGATTATCTTTTGTCTGCTTACTGCATAGAGATAGCAGTTTCACAGTCAGCCCCTCTCCTTCTCACCACATCTTATTCTTTGAAATAGAGGTGGGCAGTAGAAACGGTATACGGTAGAAACGATATAAATTTAGCCAACGGTAGAGATTTTGACTATACCGCTCTACCGCGATAGCGCATGTTGATGGTGTCCTCAAGCTGCGCCTGTTTTGGTCGAAAGCATTGCAGCGGCTAAAAACAACATCATCTGCAAATTATGCCGAGCGACAGTAATAGCAAAGAGACAAAGCACTTTTGGAATATGGGGAAAGCCAAAAACTGCGCTTCCTCCTCTTCCCTACCATTGATTCAGTAATGCTGAATTCTCTCGCAGCTGCTATATTCCCATGTTGTTGCGGTTTATTAATGACTAACCTCGTATTGTGGCTGGATTATCTCAGTTGTTCTCCTGACTGAAGTTTGGTCCGTTTACAGCATCCTGCCATGCAATTGCATTTGTTCCTAACCACTAGAAACCCTCACGTTAACTTTTATCGAGTGGGAAAAAGTTGGCGTTCATCCTTTAGCTTCACTGTGCTAATGTTATGCTAACGTAGCTGTGTCGCTAGCAATCACGTAGGACATCATTATATACCAGCTAGTCCAACTTCAGTAACCCTACAAATGTCACTGCTGTTTAGTTTTCTGTCTTCATTTATGTTGGAAGTGATAGCAGAGCTGTACTTTTTAATTTTTTCAGAAATCTCTCAGTCAGAACATGCTATATCATGTTTAGGTGGAAGCTAGCTGGATTACTCCGCAAGGCTTCTGACTACGGCAGCCGTAATGCTTCGGCAATCCATCAAGCGGTGCGCTTTCATAGCTCTCCAAAGTCGTACTAAAACATTTTTTGACAGATTTCTGCGCGCCGTGTAACACAAAATCGGTTTGAGGTCAGTAAGCACAACCAGAATTCATACATAAGGCACACTGTCGATTTTTGAGAAAATTAAAGGATTTTAAGTGTGCCCTATAGTGTGTAAAATACGTTATACAGAAGAAAAGAATATATCGTGATATATATCGTTACCGCACATGCTTCAAATTATACCGTGATATGGATTTTAGGCCATATCGCCCAGCCCTACTTTGAAACTAATATGGTTGTGGTGAAAATGCTAATCTTGGGGCATCAAAACACAATTTCAGAAACCAACGGATGATGTCACAGTAGTTGTCCATGTCCATCTTTGACATTACCTATGGTTTAATCCCTGTAAATGTAGCACTTTTTAATAGCCAAGGAATTGGGGTAGGATATGCACTGCATCACTCCATTAGGTACAATCTTAATCAATATTAAACAGATTTGTGGCAAAGTTTTTGGATTACAAAAACATTCAGACTAAAGGAATTAAATGGCCCAGTGCCAATGTCTCCGTAGCATTATGTGAATAAAACCATTCTCTTGCAAAAGTAAGTCCACTGCCTATATGTAGCTTGTGAAAGTGATGCAGTGCTACTAAACAAGATGCATGGTTGACATTTAAAAATGTCATTCTGATTAATTCTTTATGTTCATTTTTATATCTATTCATATTTTTAGGATGTATGCTCCCACTCTCTTTCGTTGGCTACTCCTTTCAAAAATCTGACATGTTGACATCTGACATCTAATTGCTGCTTACATTTTTATAGGCTTAAATAACTTCATTCTTCATTCAACTTCATTTTCTCTTGATTTTCTAAATCTTCATGGTTATGACAGCAGTGTGTAGAACAAAAGCACCGTCCGCCCATCAGTTAAAGAGAATACCTTTTTTGACTCAAAGGAATTCCAAGGATGCACAGAAGGCTTTAGAGAAATCCTCACCTGATGCTTATCGCTCAGGTGTGCCTCCAAATCACTCAGCCGGGTGCAGTCGAAATAGCACAGCCGACACTTGTAGGGTTTGATGTCATCGTGCCTCATCATGTGCAAACGCAGGTTTTCTGGGCTGCCACTGGTGAAAGTACATTTGTGACAGCGGAAGATGATGCCTTGAAGGTAACGTGACAGTTTGGGGCGACGAACCTCTATTGGCACTACACGTTCCTCTGAAAAAAAAAGAAAAAAAAAGGGAATGCTTATGTGACAGCGTCAGGTATCGGAAAGCAGAACACGTTCCTACAAATCCTGCAAATGCTCCAACATACCACGATGCAAGACAATGTGGTCAATCATGTTGTTCTTGTTCTTAGTTTGGTACAGGCAGAAAGGGCAGCAGAGGTCCTTCTGATGAGTAGGCTTTGACTGGCAGGTAAAGTGACCCGTCTCCATGTGCATTTCCAGAGTTTTCCTAATGACAACAGGAGAAATCAGTGATGATATTGCAAATCTGTCGGTGTTTGGTGACAACTCGTGTTGAGTAATGAGTAAAAATGACAAATTCAAGGTGTCCGTCAAGTCAAATACCTCATAAAACTCATCCAAGTTATTTCCATACATCTAAAATAATTGACAACAATGTCTAAATCTGAATAAAAGAAGCTTCTTTCATATTCACAAAGGGTTCCAACAGCAGATAGAGCGGCATATTTGATTTAGCACACTTTTATGCCAGGTTCTCTTCCCGATGCCACCCCAAAGGGATTTGTGTCTCCTCCTTGAGACAAACCAGGAATGCATTATGTCACCTGACTATAGAAACTAGTCAGATCCTGCACATCTGTGATGATGCAGAATTAAAAGTATCAATTATTACTCATACTAAATGCAAATGCGAGAATAAATGCAACATTTAAAACAAATGTGAAAACAAATATTTACATAAAAATATTTTCCAAGTTTTCAATCCCAGAATATCATTTGTGTACATTTTCCATTTTCGAAAACAAAAGCTAAATAGTTGAAGCTAAGTAGTACAATTTGCAGATTTTTAGTAACACACTAAATTTTATTAAAGAAAAAAAAGCAAAAAATCTTTTGTACACACAAAACTACAAACTGCTGCAGCACCTTACCTTAAACCCGTGAAAAAGTTGCAGTCTTTACATCTGAGGATTTTCTTTCCATGCCAATTTAGGTAGTGCCGCCGGATACTAGACAGGTGTCCAGTGCTGAAATTGCAGAACTCACAGTGAAGCACGCTGTTCTCAGGTAATTTTGAAAGTTGCACGTTCACTTTAGATTTGATGCTTCTCTGTGCCATCATGGTGTAGTGGTTTAACTGGCGCCGCACATCTGGGGGCTCCAAGTACAGAGATCCTGTCAAAGTTTCAAGGACCCACAGTCTGTTAGTACTGCTACAAAACCAGAAACTGTTTGTTTTATGAAAACCAAGACCAAGTTTAAAAAAAAAAACACAAAAAAACATGAGAGATGACTTGCCTTTAATCAGTTCAGGTCCCTCATCAATTTCAGGCAAGCTGTTCATTTTCTCTGATGAATTAGAGGACTCCTTATCAAACCTCTCTTCACTCTCATCTGTGTTTTCAGTCTCAGCTGCAGCCATGATGAGATCTAAGCATTCACCAACAGAATAACCAAATGAAAGACATAAACGCAGACATAAAGCCACACGAAATCTCTCAAACCCCTTCTTGTGAAATTTGTGGCTGTCTTTAAAACTAAGCCAAAACCATCCCAGTCTGAACAGTTAAAGTCAGCTTCTAATATAAAATGCACCTGTGACAACTCATTAACTTGACCAAATCCAGCATACAGAAAACGTATGCTAATAATCTACAACTAATTTTAAAAATTCTGGTGATTTTGAAATTAATGTTCGCAGGTCAAAGTCAATGCATTTGACACTTAATGCTCATAAGATACCACTGGTGATGTTACAAATGAGTTCTTACCATGATGCTTTTTCATAAAATGACGCCTCCAGAGGCCAAAGACTGTTGTCCGATAGGTACAGCAACTACACAGGAAAGGTCTCAGAGTTCCAGATTTGTGGATGAGATATTTGCTAATGCTGGTGAGGTAAAAAGAAAAAAAAGGTTCACAATCATTCAACTCTCACAAAAAATACAGCTTGGGGTGTTTGGGACTTGCTTTAACGAATAAAGTAATCAAAATTCAATTTTAACAAGCCTGCGAAAGCTACATTAGTCAAACAGAGAGTACATGAAGTAACTCCTAAAATCTGTAAAGGAGGTTTCTCTACTTTGGTTCTCTTGTCAGAAAGCCATTGGTTCTATTTATGAGGAAATGGACTTCTTGTGAAGTTTGAAGTTATACAGGAGTGGATAGAGGTGGAATTGAGGAAAGCGGGAAAGGGGAGTCTAACTTTTTATTTAATCAGGAAGTGAAAATCTTGAGATAAAGAAGCTTTTCTGCAAAGGTTTTCCAATACCCAGATAGGCACTGTACTTTTTCAGACTAAACAAGACCACCTGGTAAAATTTCCATGTTACTTTTTAAGTGAGCCCACAAAAAAAAAAATAGCGTGGCAAAATGGGGTGACTGCTTTAATATACGAGCCTAGATTTAGCCATTATTAATACTTTTTTTTAGTTTAGTTTTTAACAATAAAAAAAGCCCAAAGTTCTTACTTGTGTTTTAATCCAGACGTGGAGCTATTGTCCACTTTCTTGATGGCTGCCAGGGCTGCGTGGCTGTGCTCATGTGAATGCAAGCCTTTCAATGACATAAACATCCGGCCGCACTGTTTACACGTGTGTTTGTCTCCATTCGATTCTAGTTCTGGCTGCTGTACATCAGAGAGTTCTGATGTAGCGGCGCTCTGCACTGGTGTCCCGTTCCAACGATTAACCTCGTTCACAGTTTCCAATGTGGTCATTTCGTCTTGCCTGCAGGGCTGGAAATAATCACAGTAATGGTCAAATAACACGAGTAGATCAGAAGACAAAGAGCGTAGACAGGAATTACAGCGTCAACTTACCTCGCTGGATTCTTGCTCTAGTGTTGTGCTAATAAGCGACTCCTTTCTCTGCGCAGCCTTGGCCATCTCTAGCATCCTTGCTCTGTGGCGATCCATGTGATAACACACCTTTCTAATCCCATTTAATTGTGTGTTGCAGTGGTCACATTTGTAAATCCCTGTGGTTTTCTTTTTCGTCGATCCTAGTGACAACACAGTAAAGTCCAACTTCCACTCTGAGCGGTGAAAAGTACTATAGTGGTCAATGAGCAGCTGCGACGACTCGAATGTTAAGTCTGGACATTTCAAACATTTAACCTTTGTGCTGTTGCCTGATTTAAGTACGTTGCTGGGAAAGTTCCCTTTACACTTATTATATTTCTCAAGAAGTTTGTAAATACTGACTGCATCCAATTTGTGAGTATTTTTGTAGTGGCACCGGAGGTATTTACGACACACTCCATTATAGGTGCACATCTGGCACTTGTACAACTGTTTGTTGCTGCGGACTCCGGACAGCAAAGTTGACGGGCATGCTTCAGGAGTTTCCGTTTGTGGAGCCTGTCTACTTTCCGCAATGCTTACTTCTCTCGAAGTTTTGTTTTTCACAGAGGCATCCTCCTGTGCTGAGCGCTGAGATGTGTGAACCGGCTGGCTTTCAGCATCAGTGTGCTCATACACTTCTGTGTCATGATGAACCCTCTTACAGTGAGCATTGAGTTTTCTCAGTGATCCATGGATTTGTGAACATTTTTTACACAAGTACCCTCTTTCATTAGAACTTTTTCCTAAAGTACAATTGACCATGTTTGATGCAAAGACTTCGCCTGTCTCAAGTTCATCTGCCCGGACTACAATTGCTGGATGCTTCATTTGACAGTGAGTGAGGGTCCTGCGGTAGCTAGCATTCACATATGGACACTTTGGACACTTGTAGATCAAGAGGCTTTCTTCTGCTGTTATGCTAGACTTCAATGTCTTATGCAGGCGTTTTTTGTGCTGCTTTTTTGGTTTTTGTTCTTGTTCAAATTTTTCGATTACAGCTTCCGGGTGTTTCCTTCCACAGTGAACGTGGAGACCGTGTTTGCTATTAAAATTTGCAGAGCAGTAACGGCACTTGAACACTGTGGAGGACGCCTCTGCTTCATCCTGTGATTTACCAAACTGGTAGGAGTCAAATGAGCCAGGTCTGTCACTTTGGTCTTCCACCCGCCAGCTTGCGTTTGCAATCTTGGAAAGTTTTGCACTCAAAGGATGAACAATTCGGTAATGTAGTGCCAGATCTGACAAAGAGTTACTTTTAAAAGAGCATCTTTTGCAAGATAAACCAGCTTTATTTTGTCCAGATCTTTGGGATAGCAATCTGTTTTCAGTGCCATTGCCTCCACTCTGCTCTAGATCAGGCTTCTTCTTTTTAGAAAGGACCATTCCAGGACCGGCATATAACTGAGTACTTACATACTCAACATAGGGACAACGTCCTGGGTGGCGTTCCTGGTAGTGCTCATAAACTGCTGCAGCTTTTTCATGTCTGAAAACACAGAATTCACAATAATACCCAGGCTCTAATGATCCTTGTCTAAAATAATATCTTAAAATATCTGTGACTGTACGCTTTACTTTGTGAATTTTCCCTAAATGCTTCTTCAGAGCATATATCACGTCAGTTTTGTATGCACATCTGTAACAGTTCAGAGACCTCTTTCTGTGTGAGGTTGTCACTGAGGGTGTTGCTGAAATGACCAAAGGTTTTGAATGCTTCTTTGTTTTTTTCTTTTTCTTATTCCTTTTCATCTTGAGGATTTCCTGAGCAGCTTCTTCATTTTGAGTGGATGTTAGAGGAGATTTCTGAGATGTCATCTCTGATGCTGCATGTGATGTGGGACAAGCTGACTGTTTGATTTTATCTAATGTGATTACTTCATCTGCGTGGCTTTTTTGGTAGTGAACATGCATAGCAACAACTGACTTGTGACTAAATATGCATTTCTGGCATTTATACAAGGCCATGTCTGCTCTTTCAGGGGAAGAATTTTGGGATGTGTGGGCACGTTCAGGAGAAATTCCACCTGATTTTTCTAGACTCAGCTGAGACGATTCCTCTTGGCATTCAGACATTGAATATCTGCAGAACAATAAGGAATTCTCCACTTCATATGTTGCATGCTTTGCCTTGTAATGTTCTTTCAAAGACTTCAATAGATTGGTAGTAAATTTACAAAGAAAGCATTTGAAAACCAAACTGAGGCCACATGATTTCATGGCAAATACATCTGGGGCATCTGGATGATTTTCCAAGTAGTGCCTCTTGAGGTCAGCTGTGCTTAAAAACTCAACTGGACACTCCAAGCAACGAAAGGTGGCACTGTGATCACTTGCGTCTTGAATGTAGACAGAATTGTATCTGATATAAGGGTGGTCACTTTGATAATGGGCAGAAATTCGCCTGATGCCCACGTCACTGTAGTCACAATGTTTACAAGAATACACTTTTGGCGCGTCTGCCTCGTCTTCATCTTCGCTGACTTCAAATGAAAGCTCGTTGCTGCTGGATGACTGCTGTCTACTTTCATTTTCTTTTTCCGTGAGCATCTCTTCGTTATCCAACTTGGCTTTTTTGACAGGATGACCTTTTGAACTTTTACCACTTGATCTCTTCACAGCACTGTCAGGAACAGTTTCATTTCTGAATTGTTCCGGAGTTTTAGATGGTGTCAAATCAGTAGTCAAGTCAGTGTGCAAAAAAGGGTACGACTTACTTCCGGTGATATCTATCACAGACTTTGCTGTGACTTTAAACACACCACTACTGTTTGGACAGGAGCTTGAAGGAGATTCTTGCAAAATGATAGTTTCTTTGGTGCCATCAGCTAATTTTGCAGCAGTCATTGTATTTGATTCAGATGACACTGAGAAGTACTTCGTAATGGTTTGCAATGGCCTCTTGCAGGTTTCCAGGTCCTTTAACGTGCATTTCGCTTCTGAGGTAGAAATATCTGAAAGAACTGACGGATCTTCCGATGTTCCTGCAGCTTCATTGTTCTGGTTTGCTGAAATGACACTTAAAGTGCTGTCGAGGTTTTCTGAAATGATGACACCTCCTGACACGTTAGGATTTTCTGACGTTTTGTGACACAGTTCCTCGTGTTCACTTAAACCATCCCAACTACAAGCTTTAAAATCACAGCTCTGGCATTTAAAATTATCTCCTGAACTGCTGCTGCTGTTCTCTGTGTTGACTTTGTCAGTCCCAGGGCATAAACCAGCCTCTCCGACAGAAGTTTCTGTATTGAGGCCATGCACCTTGTTGAGGTGTTCAAAAAGGTACACATTGGATTTGAAGATCAGCACACAGTGACTACAATGAAAAGCCTTGACTTGGGATTCTTCAGTGACTGCTTGGCTGATGACTTGCTTGATGTGGCCAGAGGTGGAGCACTCCACTGTATCTGAGGGGGCAGGCAACAGACCAGTATAGATCAGCATAGGTCAGTATCTATTCACAAAGACATTGCATACCTCTGTGATACATACCGTTTTCCATCTTGCATGCCTCTTTTAACCCACAGCCTTACACATTACGTGACACACCTAGACAACTGAAAAAACAGATTATTATTTTTCTCAAGGCACAGAAGCAGCACAACATAATCTGACGCTACTTCGTTACCCGTTATTAAGTTAAACGCACAAGTGAATACTTAAAAAAGAGAGCGAGACAGCGAGATTGTACGCTTTGCTAATATTATCTTTAAATATGGCAGCACAAAGAACTCAACACCTCTATTTAACTTTCAGTGTAGCATATTCAACAGGAAGGAGACGTAAAACGAGTCAAACTGAATAAACAGATCCTACCTATTTTAACAAAATGCCGAGATGTGCAACTCGCTAAAGTGCGCGATGCACGCAAGGTTTTTACTCACGCATGCACACAAAGAGAGGACAAGGCTTAGGAGGCACTGTTTTGTAGTGATGGGACGTTCTGTATCGAGGCTTCGAAGCGTGTGTCGAAGTAATGGAGGGGGCGTTTCCGCGAAGCGCGTATCGAGGCTTGCTTCATTTATGGGAGGGGCTGAAAATGATGACGTCCGAAGCCTCGCTGCCCGGCTGTACCACGTGACTGGTTCATGAAGCGGTTCGAACTTTGCTGCGAGCTATGACAGCGATATAAACCCCTCAGACTTCATTCAAAATGTGGGTGTTTGATGGAGAGCTGCGGTTAGTGAGAGTTTGGAGACAGTTTGGAGGTTTAGGAGAGTGAGGAGAGAAAGTCAGGAGAGAATGGAGCCAGCTAAGAAGAGGAGGATGTCCTCCCCTGTGTGGGAACATTTTGATCTTATTCCTCCCAACAAGATATGTAAATTTCTACAGAAGATGTATTTTCATAATACTGATGGTGCAATAAAATTCATGTTAAGCTGTCTTTACTTTTCTACAAGGTGAAGTGTTTGCTATGTGCCAGGGAGCTGGGATATAACAACAACACCTCATCCATGCTTAGGCACTACAGAGCTTTGCATGAGAATAAGGGGAACACCGATTGTGGAGCAAGACCAGGTGAGCCATCAAATGCCATGATAATATAGCATGCAGTAATGTTACTAAATGATATAACAATATTATACAACTATAATAAATTACATGTGTGATATTTATATTTGTGCTTTGTTTTTATTGTCTTTCCTCAGGAGAACAATCTCAAATAGATGAAGACCTGGTTAGCATGGTGATTGAGGACTCCCAGCCAGTGTTGCCAACTTAGCGACTTTGTCGCTATATTTAGCGAGTTTTCAGACCCCCTAGCGACTTTTTTTTCGAAAAAAAGTCGCTAAAAAAAGACGTGAAAGCGCGTATCGCTTTTACTCTCAACAAGCAGCGGGTGCTGTAACGCAGTCAGTTCTTCTTTTACTCTTTTGCTGTTTTGTGGATCACAAGGTTTAAAACTACTTATAAACACACACACACACAAAGTAACTCCACCAGAGTGCCTATTTCGGGTCACTTTTGCCAGTCCAAGCCCGGGTAAAGGAGCAGGGTTGGAATTGTGACATTAAAAAAAAACAATAATTGCTAAAAGAAATTTAATTTGTAGTTCTAAATAAACTCTAAATGCATTTAGGACGTTTTTTACTCACTTTATGTCTCTTCCACGATGTTATTTCTCTCTCCAACAACATAGGTTACAATTATATTAGCATGACCAATTATGCAAATTAGGTGATGACGTCATTTAGCGACTTCTAGCGACTTTTCGGACAGCCAATAGCGATTTTCCTTACTGAGGAGTTGGCAACACTGCTCCCAGCCATTTAGCATTGTGGAGGACAAAGGATTTAAAAGATTTGTTAAATCATTAAATCCTAGCTATGTTCTCCCCACTAAAAAGATCATAAAAGCAGTGAAAATTTAGTTTTTACAGAATAAAATGTGAACAGGCAGTGTGTAGCTGTCCATACCTCAACGTTACAAAAGCACAACCACTGTCCACAACCCAACCACACCTCACCTCACAGTAAATGATCATTTCCATTTTAAGCATTTCCAAATAATCATTTTCCATACTGCCAGTATAAATATACACAGTATACTGCCATCACTACAATATACATGTTTTACACACTCCTTTTGTTGTTGACATTTACAGGCTGTGTGCAAAATGCCACACTCTTCAAATGCATGCCAACTAATATTTTTACGTCCAGTAGATGTCCTACTAGAGCAAATGAAGCTTCACGAAGCTTTGCGCTGGGGTGAACCAATTGGATGAAAAGCTTCAGTGCTTCATGAAGCTTCATCTGCCCATCACTACTGTTTTGAACCGCTGCTGGAGGTCGCATGAACACGGAACACGTTTCCGCCGTTTTTCCCGCGAGTGACTCTCCCTGGCCTGTGCTTCCGCCACCGCAACAAAACATCTTCACTTCCGTAGAAGTCACCAACCCTTCAAAATAAAACTACTTGAAAACTACCTCCGCTGTGTAAGTAATCAAAATATCAGTTATAATGTTATTTACCAGCAGTTACACGAGATTCGATATAACGACAGGATATTTTGGTTTAATACGAACTAGGATTTCTTAAGTTTACTTTTTTTAATTGTATCAATTTGATCAAATGCGTGTTTTTTATTTGTTAATATTCACGAAAGGGTATGGAGTTTTTGTTGTTGTTGTTTTTTTTTTTTTACTTCCACTCTTAGTTTCATTGTAACATTTTAAGGTACTGTGAAATCTGGGGAAACAGTAACCGGAAGTACGTAGATTTCACGCCTTAACGCCAAGCCCCCCTTTTAAAAGTCTTTTTTGTTTTTGTGATGGTGTTGTTTTCTGTTTCTATGGCCGGCAATATAGGTATTATAATGTCCAATGAAAGGCATTAACAAATCCTCCATACTGTAAGTGTTATATAGCACCGCACATTTAAATAAATGGGCGCTTTTTTTTTATTATAAATTTATAACAGAAACCCTTTTTTGCAGGCTCGGTTTCTATTGCAGGCAGTTGGCCACGTGCTTGCAGTGACGATGCTTGCTGAGCTGCACAGGTCACAAAGAAAGCAAGAAAAGCTTTGTTTTACCAATATCACCTCAGTATCCCAGAGAAATTTTATACTGATGTTGCAGACTTTTGCAGAGGGTCTGGCTTTTACAACAAGATGAAAGCTAAAACATTCCTGGGGGGGGGGGGGGGGGGATGGGAATAAAGGACCTAGATTTGTGTCATATATCACGTCTTCACAGCATTTAAATTGTTTGCTCAAAATGTTTCAAATTCACTCTTTATATGTTCATGATGCGCATATCCTGTCGAGCCGTATTGTTTGTAAAGTTGGTGAAGCCTGCAGTCAGCTGAAACTGAAGAAGTCACATAGATAAGTGATAAAATGTTTCTTCTACTAAACGCTGGGTCCAGATGAACAGAAATAACTTTCTAGGATCCGATCAGTTTACACTGACTACTACTCCATGGTTGTTTTGTATGTTAACAATAACAAAATAAGTGAAGTAGACTTACATGGCTTGTTCAAAGAGGTTTTCCAACATATGGTATTAACCAAAAAAGCATGGGTGCTTTTTCCTTAAAAAGTGAAAAAAAAGAAAGAAACTGTGGAGGTAAGCATGGACGACACAGATCTCTCAGTTCTCACTCCTTTATTCCTCCTGATGCAGCCATAGCGGAGTCTGTGTTATCTTCGGCCCGTAGCATGCTCGAGTCAGGGATCAGCAATGTGGAGGTAAGCATGGACGACACAGAGCTCTCAGTTCTCACTCCTTTATTCCTCTCCAACAACAACTGAACATTAGTGATGGGTCGGTCGCGAACGAAATGGCTCTTAGAGCCGCATCTTTCACGTGAACGATGCGAGCCGGCTCCTCATCGCGAACCGTGGGTTTTTTTCTTTCTCTCACTCCGCACTCCAGCCTTGTGCTTTGCGCTGGGCAGAGGGGGGAGGGGCGGTAGTTACAGAGCTAGAGAGAAAGAGAGCCAGGGACAACAACGTCACATTAGAAAGGTATAGTAATCATCCACAACTATTTTCAGTTGCGGATGATAAAGGATTCAGAAAGTTTATTCATGCAGGCCCATATGACAGAGAATATGCATGTTCTTTTTGTTTTCATATTTTAATTTATATTTAATTGTGTTGTGGTTTGCAGTGTTTTGTGTTGTTTCACTTTAAATTTGTTTTAAAGGAAAAACCTGAAAATTTAAATAGTTAAAAGTTGAAATGTGAATAGTTGTTTTTTGTATTATATGATTTATTTATTACATTTTATGTGGAGTGAATAAATAAAAGTATATTTACGGTGGCCCCTAGAGACAAAGCACTTGCAAGCTTCAAAACACGTAAAAACTCCAAAACACGTACAAACTCCATAGCACGTACAAACTCCGAAGCACGTACAAACCCCGAAGCACGTACAAACTCAGAAGCACGTAAAAACTCCAAAACACATACAAAACACGACAGAAGTGCTCCAGGATGCTAGGAGCAGTGTTGAGCTTTTGTTACCTAGTGGCTACACAAGCCAGCAAGTACCAACGACTGGATTTGGTGTGTGGTAGTAACAGGTAAATGAACTTTTTTTTTTTTAATTATTTGAATATATATGAGTGCTTGTGTATAAATACACAAACACATATGCTTTCAATTGTGTAATTTAAGTGATCTAGGTAGCTCTGTTTTGGAAGTTCAGCTAACGCTAGAAATGTGTTTTGGAGTTTGTACGTGCTTTTTGGAGTTTGTACGTGCTTTGTGCCTAGGGGCAACCGTATATATTTAGATATAAACATATATAAATAAAACCACTTTTTTTTACATTAGTAATTCCTTTTGTGCATAATTTTATATTATTGTTAATAATAAATTAATTAAAGCAACAAAACAACCTGAAGAGCCTGTTGGGAGCCGAAAGAGTCGACTCTTTTTAGTGAGTCGAGCCGAAAGAGCTGGTTCTCTAAAAAGAGCCGGAAATCCCATCACTACTACACGCGCCACAAAACACAGGAACACACTTCCTACTCACTGGGTGTGAGTGGAGCCCTCTAGTGGTCCACCACAAAACATGCAATTGTTAAGAACGCCTTAGGTGAAGCAGTGTTAGATAAACTAACAAAACACTGCTATTAAAAAATACAATTGGCATATTAAAGCTTCCATTAAGCTGAATATTATTTATATTATTACATACAGAAAGTGACCTCTGTAGCTATTTCCCATTGAGGATTGCAAAAGAAACCACAAAAACTAATAAAACCAACTTACTGATTGTTTGTACATGTGCCGAGGAGGCAAAGTGGATATACTGGATAAAGAATGCTGAATATGGAGCTGCCATAATAAAAAATAAAAACTAGTTAGTGTGAGATACGACCTGGTTTTTATTTAACGAGTAAGGAAATTGTGATGCACACTCCACACCAGTTAGAGGCGCTGGTCCTCCAACTTGTCTGTCAGCCTCAAAGAAGAGACGACCAATGACGACCCAGCAGGGAAGTATCAGCAGCATTGATCTGGTTGTCACCTGTCCAGTGTTTGGTCTTTTTAAAATCGGTATATTCTCTACTGTAACCTTCAGTGTAAGCTTGCTTTGGCGTTATATCACACTAGAGTTAGCAAGCGTCTTGGTAGCATTCATTATATTTTCAGTGATAGCTTAGCCTTGTGACTGTAACACCAGCTTGTCTCATGTAGGTGTGTGCAGTGTCTTACCTAAACAGCTAAAACAGTCAGGTTGTTTCAGCCAAAAGTTTCACACATCTCTGTTTCTGATGTAGCAAATGCATTTGTTAAACCCTTGTTTGCGTGTGTGTCTTTCTGTTTCTGTGTGTGCGCGTGCAGGGGTGATCTTTATGAGTGCAGAGAGACACCATGTTCCAAGCCAAGCTAGCTTTGAGCACTCTGAAAAGGATCCACCATGGAGCTTGTTATCAATGTCTTTCTACCTGCTTCATCCAGAAGGAAGGGATAAAGGCTGGAGATGGGCCCCACTCAGACTCCCGTGTGTGGAAGAGAAAGCCTAAGAACCAATCTGCAATCTGGTCATCAATAAGACTTCTTGAAACACAGCAAAACGGGAGAAGACCGTTCAGTTTATCAGCTGCTACTATAGTAAATTCAGCACCAGTACACATCCAACCGTACCTCCGGCTGATGAGGCTGGACAAACCTATAGGTTTGTACTGTTATGAACATCACATTGTTGGGTTGTCGTGTCTTCATTCGCTCACCCCAACCAGTCGCGACAGATAGCCGTCCCTCCCTGTTAAAAGGGAGTTTTTCCTTCCTACTGTGACAAAGCAAGCTCATGTACTCAGGTTTAACTTCAGCAGGTCATTATGACCATGTCTACATGCTTAAACGCATTCATTTTCTGCTATGCAATGACTTTTATCTGTATCAGTTTAAAAACAAATATTGATATCTAGAATATTGCAACATTTTGACTTTATTCCAAACATGCACTGTTTAAGCCCAGAATGATTTTTAGCAGCATTTTCACCATGTTAACAAAACAGAAATAAAACAAGGAGCTATATAACATTAATACAGTCTTCAGAAAACAAATGGCTAAAATAAGCACGTCATCTTTGGCCTTGCAGAGCTATTAACTGGCACTAACAGGGAAGCATCTTTGTAAGCATGTAGCCCTAACTCATGATGTAGATAATAATGGTTAAAATTGTTCTTTAAAGTAATCCTACCAAACTGTAAAACTCTTATGTAAATACTGTGCAAGACAGTGAGTCTAAAATATCTTGCCCCTGCATTTTTTCAGCGTCACTGTACAAATGCATCTAAAACCAAACCACAGTTAAAATGCCACCAGATTAATGTAGCTATTAGCTGTGCATTCATCTCTTTGTGGGCTTTGTTTCTGTTCTTATCTTACTTCCTTGTTTAATTCACTTGAAATTCATTGCCTTTTAATCGTAGGGACATGGCTGCTGTACCTCCCCTGCACATGGAGCATTGCTCTGGCTGCTAACCCTGGATGCTTCCCAGATCTGGGCATGCTCACACTGTTTGGTACAGGCGCTCTTCTCATGAGAGGGGCCGGCTGCACCATCAATGACATGTGGGACAAAGACTTCGACAAGAAAGTAAATGAGATTTTCTTACAGCTGACTCCAAACAAAGAACAGGACGTTTTTGCAATAAAGTAAATAAAACTTCCATTGTCAAGCAGACATTAGACTTACCTGTGTCACTGTCACTCCCCTGCTCAAAGTGTTTCTTTATTTTTCAGCTCTGATAAATTGAAAGTGTTCGTGTTTTCGCGCAGGTGTCCCGCACAGCCTCTCGACCAATCGCATCAGGAGAGATTTCTCGAATGCAGGCGCTGGTCTTCCTGGGAGGGCAGCTCTCGCTTGCACTTGGGGTTCTTTTGTGTCTCAACTATTACAGGTACTCAAAATCAGTTTTATGTATGAACATTAATTACATTTTATTAGGAAAATATAAATAGAAGGATAGGAACAGGTGTATAGGTTAGATTAAATCCTCCGAGTCATGAGAAAAAAAAATCAGTGCAGCAGTTGAACTGGATCACAATATTACTACAGTGTTAATTTTCATAGTGTAACTAAAAGTGATTATTTAATCAGTTATTTTGCAGTCTTTCCCTCACATTGTTCAAAATGCTCTCACAGTATAGCTCTGGGTGCTGCTTCTTTATCTCTTGTTATCACCTACCCGCTGATGAAGAGGTTCACTTACTGGCCACAGTTTGTGTTGGGTATGTGCTGTGTAAAGTTATCTTGTAGTGTTCTTTGTCTAAAGTTAATATTTTACAGATTACCAGAGCTATAGCTGTTCTCTTCTCTCACTTTAGGACTCACTTTCAACTGGGGCGCTCTGCTCGGCTGGTCCGCTATTAAAGGCTCTTGTGATTGGTCCGTGTGTCTCCCGCTATACTTCTCAGGAGTGATGTGGACGCTGGTGTATGACACAATATACGCACATCAGGTAAAGTAGTGGGCCTGAGAGATCGCACCACTTCGTTCCTATTAAACACAATGCTTTCCTTAAACCAAAGGCTGATTGCAGTAAATTTAAAAGAACGCTCCCATATACCAACACTACCCTGAACCAATGATACCTGGCAACATGTTTGGTTTTTTTTAATGCCAAATTCTGACACTACCATTTAAATGTTGCAGCAGAAATCATGACCAAGGTCATCAGGACCAGACCAGGAAAGCAGTTTTTCCAGTCATCTGTTGTCCAATTTAGCATGCAAATTATAGCTTCAATTTCCTGACAGGAGCCCCCAATGTGCTTTTCTGCTGCTGTAGCCCATCGTGTTGTGCGTTGAGAGATGCTTTTTAGCAGATGTTCTTCTGAGTGGCTATTTGAGTTAACCTTGACTTCCTGTCAGCTTCCTTTCTGGCCATTCTACTCTAACCTCAGACATCGATAAGGGATTTTTGCCCAGGTGAACTGGTATACGTAATAAAGTGACTGTTGAGAACCTGTAAATTTAAGAAGAAAGGGACCGAGAAACTGAAACTAATTTAAAAACAGTTTAAACTGTGAGTACATGGTAGCTGTTCCTTTATATATAAGAAATGCAGTTTAAGGATTGCCGTTTACTGTGTTTACTGATGTTTTTCTTTGAGGTGAACATGAGATTAATGTGTCCCATGTTAAAGTAGGGACCTTGATTGACTGTGACCTCGCGTTGTTTTGTCTTTCATAAATAGGATAAGGAGGATGACATCAAAGTAGGAGTCAAATCTACTGCACTGAGGTTCCAGGAGCAAACCAAACCCTGGCTGAGTGGCTTTGTTGTGGCCATGATGTCTGGACTAGTGATAGCTGGGGTCAGTGCTGAACAGACTCTCCCTTACTATGCTGTACTCACCGCTGTAGCAATGCACCTGACAAACCAGGTGAGGATCATGGTCGGCTTTAATACAACATTTAAATGAGAAACATGCACAGATTAAATTCTAATCGAACATGTGTTTTAAGATTAGGTTTTCCATTGAAGTATATTTATTTTCTTCTCTCGTAGATTTACACATTAGACATCAACAAACCAGAAGACTGCTGGAAAAAGTTTGTTTCAAACAGAAACCTTGGACTGTTGTTGTTTTTAGGTATTATTGCTGGGAATTTGTGGAAAGAATAAAGACAGACTCTGAAGAAATGAACAAGCCTTCATATAATTAGAGACGATGTTTTATTACATTTGTGTGTTTTGTTTTTTATGAGAAGCACTCTTTTAACAACTTATTTATTTTCAAAAACGCCAGTAAATCTAAATTGAAATTGCTGCAATAAGTTTGACTGACCACCAGGGAGCAGTATGATTAATTTCCTACCTGATGAATGTACTGTACGCCAGTGGCCTCATTACTTTGTTTTGGTCCATAAAACACAAAAATATCTGGGTCTTTGCGCGACATCCTTCATGAGTCACTGGTTGACATTGGTGCTCTTTGTTTTTATGCTGGGCAGGCAGCATTTACCCACTTTGCCTGTGCTTATGTGTCAGAAACCACTTCCAGTTATTAATTATGGGACTTTGGTGAGAGTCGGCATGTAGATCTGCAGACTTTACTGGTTCTTTTTAGTGCTTTTGCAGCATGAGACTGCTCTCACCCATGATGTTTCAGTACTCTACGCTTCAGTACTCTAAAACTTTTAAACAAATTTAAAAGAGAATTCATTTACGTCCAGTCCAGTGGAAAAACTAAGTACATCTTCCAATATAGAAGGTCTGTTTAGTTGCAATAACTTAATCATTTTCTCTATGAGTTTATCAGTTCCTTACATTGTTGTAGAGGAATTTCGGCCCACTCTTCTTTACAGTGTTGCTTCAGCTCGATATTTGCAGACATTTGTTTATGCAAAAGTTTCTTAAGGTCCCACCACAGCAATTCAATCAGGTTGAGGACTGGACTTTAACCGGTCAATTGCAACACTTTGGCTAAAAAAAGAAACACATCATTCTGTTGTAGATTTGCAGGTGTGCTTGGGATCATTGTCCTGTTGTACGACTCACTTTTGGCAAAACTTCAGCTGTCACACAGATGGCCTCACATTTGACTCTAAAATACTTCAGTATACAGAAGAGTTGAAGGTCGACTCAGTGAATGTAAGGTGTCCAGGTCCTCGGCATCCTGTGTTTTGGTTTTTGCCAAACGTAGTTCTGTGCATTATGGCTATGTTGGGTTTGTTTTTTTGTTTTTTTTCTTGTGTGTCATTCAGTTGAAACTTGGCAAACCTAAACTGCTGCTTCCTTTTTAGAAAGAAGAGATTTTTCTCCTGGCAAACAAGCCACAACTGTCATTACACCACATGTGTAATTAATGTTTTATAATTGCATCTGAAACGTAGAAATAGTGTTATAATCTAAGCCCAGTTATATGTTATGTTCCTGAAGCCAAAGTCAACGTTCTTTTTACTTTAATAATATAGCTTTGTTTGACTACTGTTCTAGTGAATTGAGGTTAAAAACGATAAAGTGCAGGATTATATTAACAAGTGGAAAAAGACCTATGTATGTTTTGGATAAAAGTCTCAAACCAGACGAATTTCTAAATTCTACCGCTATAACAATGCAAGTAACAGTCATTTGAGTGTTTATCCAGTTTACAAAAGTGTAGATTTTTCTCTGTGTCGGTGTAATATTTGGGAAAAGGTTCCTGTGAATATGATGGTCTGCTTTCACTGTTGCTGCCCAGGTGAAAAACCCCACAAAGTGTCCTAAGTGTAAACCGTGCCACCACAGTGAAAAACCAAAGCACATGAACAGTGGGAAGTGTTTGTGCCTTGCATAAACTAGTCTACGCAGCCATGAAGCTGTTGTGGCGTTCCAGCGACGAGCAAACTGTGACATGCATATCGATGCCTCAGTGGTCCAGAATTCCCCATCGGATAGTCCGCTCCATTTGGAGAAATAGTCCCCAGATGAATCTTCCCAAAAGCCAAACCCTGCTGCGTTATTGAGGCATTCGCTGATCTTCCAGTGAGAGTAATACTGTATTCTTAAAACCAGTCCAAGACACCAGGTCGACAGGATGCCATAGAGGACGCCAGGGTTGACATCATGGATAAGATGTTTCAGAAAAAAGACAAGATAAAATCTAACCCACTCTAGCATTAACACTTGCATCAGCTTTAGGAAAACTACACCTAGAGGACTGGGTGGCGAGGTGAGGTTGATCCCCTCCATTAGAGTAATGAATTGTCCATAGGAACCCAAAGGACCACCAAGCAGTGTGGTAAAATTGAGGATGTAGCTGATAAGAGGGAGAAGCGTGACACAAGTCTGCCTTTTGGATGGTGTCAGTACGACTCGTTTCTCCTGAAGGTCCAAAGACACGGAGGTGATTCTCTGGGTGAGCAGCATCAAAGTGGACACTGCCAAGAACAGTCTGAAAGTGAAAGAGATGTTACTGTGATTAAATCGGATATCTGTATACATATAATGTTTTTACATTAGACATAATGTTTTTACATCTAACTTAGGCTAAGAGTTCATCTATAATGGTGAAGAAATGGCCTCTGACATTCATATCAGAGTCTGTTTAGTACATTAGCTGTTCTAGAGCTGTGATCACACAGTTGATTCTTGGAAACGGCATCTGACAGGTTAGGCAACAACATAACAATTCTTGGAAACGAAACGAAGTCAACAGGCTGCTAAAACCACGTGATGTGGTTGAATGCTTCAAGCAACAGAGATTGTTTTATTGAAAAACACATGGTTGTTTTGAGTTTGACATATTTCAAGTGTGATTAGGAACATTTTTGCCACTGTGTTTACAACCCTGTACGCGTTTGAAAACTGAAGGGACTGTGCTGTGTTCTAATCCTATCAAAGATCAGAACATAGCTTATATATTTGAAAGAGCAAGATAAATTGCTCAGGAGTTTCACCTCATCTCCCAACCGTTGTGGCCAATGTCTGTCCCTCCCTGGAGGCTGTTAAAAGGGAGGGTTTCCTTCCCACCATCACCAAGTGCTTTGCCCATAGGGTATCATCTGATTGTTGTGGTTTTCTCTCTAATACTGTAGGGTCATTGCCCTACAACTTAAAGACCTCACTTTTGTGATTTGGTACTAAATTCAATTGACGATTTTATGTTCTACATTGTTATATTTCTAATTTCATGATGCAAATGTGTTCTTTCTTACGTAAATATGATCTTTCTTGAAAAAGCCGTTGTCTCTGTTGTTCTAAACCTAGTAGATATTATTAAGCATTAGTGATGCCTTTGAAGGTAATCAATGCCTGGATACCATCATGGATACTTGATTTTGAAATATGTGCTAAGCATGAACTCCACCTTCTTAAGGTATCCAAAAATGTACTGCTCTGGTCACAGGTCCTCATTCTTTTTAAAGGTGCCAACTTTCTGTAACTTGTTATAGAAGAGAGAGAGGTTTTAAATAATTTTTTTAAATAAATACACCCCCCCCCCCCTCCACCCCCACCCCCCACCCAAGTCTTATCTTGCTTCAGGTTGTTTTTCAGACAACAAGCTTTCACAGCTTCAACTTGTGAAGCTATTGTTTTACATGCAATATTTTCAGTTGAATATGGAATTTAAATGATTTACAAATCACTGCATGCTGCTTTATTTATATTTTATACAACATACTAACTTAGAACAGGCTTGACTCACGCATGTGTATGCCCTACAGAATATTCACTTAAGAAAGGTTAGGAGGATATAGCATGAAAACTGTCCCATATGTTTATGTAATTTGTAACAGCAGAGTGAAATCAAGATTAGTACCTGATGCTGACTGGTTCATGCAGGTAGTATTCCCTGTACTGTATAAGTAGGTGCCAGAAGGTTTGCCACAACATCTGCATAACAAATGCCCAGGTGTGGATACAGCTGTGATCCACACAGCACACGAGTAGAACAAAGCCAAGTGTGGAGGTGAACAGGAGGGTGCTGTAGATGCCCATCGTGATGACTGCCAGGACACTACCTCCAGCAGAAACAAACAGGTACCTATAGATAGGAAATCATGCTGAAGGTTCTCAGTCATCCAGGTCATTGTAGTCTAAGGAGCTTTAAGTTGCTTGAATACGTTTCATCTCTCATCTGAGAAACTTCTTCATTTCTAGAGTCAAATGGTGGAGCTTCCCAGATTTAAGCCCTGAGGGATCCTCTGCCTAATCACACGAGCCAAAGTGTGAAAACGGGTGTGGGTCACAATCAGCCAAGGTTTTTGACCTCAGGAAAGGGTGGGACTACGTTTCACAATGAGCTCACCCGAAACCTTGGCTGATTGTGTAAAGGATCATAAGGGGGTCCATTGTCCCTATTGGGGGGGGGGGGGGGGGGTTACTCCCACAAGGCTTAAATATGGTACTCTCCATCATTTGAACCGAGAACTGAAGAAGCTTCTCTGATTAAACATCCTCAAGCAACTTAAAGAAGTTCAGACACTTTTCTTTCCAAGTTCCTTAGACCATGCTGAATACTAAAACTACAATCATTGGCCAGTTAATCAGTGGTTTTTGTTTTTGTTAGATATATATATATATATATATCTATATCTATGTCTGTCTGTCTGTCTGTGTGTATCTGTGTGTCTATGTGTATAGATATAGATATATATACACTGATTCATATATTACAAAAAAACACCAAATGATATGTTTACTCAAATATGTGATCCATTTTATAGTATTTACAATCCAGATCTTACAGTGTTTGTATATGTAGTACAGATCATTGTATATTGCAATCAATCTGTGGACTCATATGCCATAATTATACTGTACATACCTGTATGTCAAGGATAGATGCCCCCATTTTGCAAGAAAATAAAATAAGAAAGCAAATGGAAGTGAAAGACATTGATACATTAAAAAACGATGTTGCTCCCACGACCAGCCGATAGAGCCCATGTCTGCATTTCAGGCTGAATACCACAGTTGAACTCAGGCAAGCACAGTAGAGATCTGATGCTGCTGCTATCAAAAGTAGGTAAAAAAATTTGTTTTATCTGTGGTTCCTATTGCAGTTTTTATAGTGGTCATTTCTTTTGTCTGGCCTTATCAGTGCTGATTGTCTGTACAAACAGTACTGATATTTGTATGGTTTTGTAACTATTTGTCTGAGAAAGCTCGTCCTTACATATTTCTGCAACTGTAGCAACCAAAAGAAAAAAATAAATGTCTTTTTATTTTGCAAATTAAACATTGACTGTTCATCCTTACTTTGTTTGGATAAGGTTTCTGCTCTACCTTGACCTTCAGCAGTTTTTATAGGCTTGAATCAAATATACTTTTTATATAAACTCATATACTCCTGTATATGAAAGATAAAAATGAGGTGTGGTGGCGTATTTGTGTGACGGTGTAGAAAACAAGAATCAGTGTAAACAAAGCAAGAGGCTAAAAGGTTAAAGATAAAATGAGGGGTCAAACAGAGTCACGTGGGCGTGTGACATTTGTACCCCAGCAGTCAACAGCAAACTTTTGGAATTTACTCTAAAATAAACATCCAGCGAAGAAGGAACTCTGAGGGTCAAGAGATGTCATTATGAGATTTCCTCAATTGACAATAGATTACCATATTATTTTTGTATTAGTTTCTAATCATTTCTAAGCTAAGCTTCGGTGATAACCAAAGAAAATGTGACTTGCATTGTAAAATTTTATACTTTTTAATGTTTCTGTGGCTTCAGAGTTATTGTTGTTACAGTCAGAACCAGTTTGTTTCAGAAAAATAAGAATATATTATATAAAACATAAAACATATATGGGGTGCTGTAGAGTCCAATGTGGAAATTTGTATGGTGTAAATAAGAAAAAGTTGTATTATTATAACACCTTAATTAAAAAAGTGATATAGAGGAGAGGTACTGGACGCTCAGCTATAGACATACAGAAACGTCTTGTGCTGTGCTGGTCAGCAGCCTCCTGCCAGATTGGAGTGACTCAGGAAGTTTATGTCTGGGGTGGAAGGGGTCAGCAGTAATGTTTTGTGTCCACCTCAGCGTGGTACAGGTCGTGGAGAGAAGGCAGATTGCAGCCAGTCACCACATATCAACGCTGCAGCATACCAGATGGTGGTGGAGAAAGTGAGGATGGATTCAGTTATAGAGGAGTAAAAGTACACCACTTCTGACGTATGCAGGTTGAATTTCTCCAGTAGCTACAGGACATGGATCCTCTGATGTGTGGGGTTTTTTGGGGGGTTTTTTTGGACAGACATTTAGCTTCCACTTTAAGTCGTGGGAGAAAGACTCGTCAATGTCCACTGGGCAGGCAGGATGATGGGGCTGGGTTCCTCCTGAAGTCCAAAATCATCTCCACTGTTTTGACAGCAGCATCCAGGCTGCTGCCTCCCCACCGTGTTGCCAAATTGGCAATCTCAGCCCAAAGGATAAACATCTGAGATGAGCTCAATGAGAATTCAGATTAAAGTTTGACATTTTTCATGACCAACTGATCCTCCTGAAGAACTCGCTCATAATTCAACAGTCGGAATCTGCATCATTCAAGATCTTTTATTTGTCACGTGCATACTAGTATACGAGTATAACACTCAGTGAAATGTGTCCTGATACGCTCCTCGACTGTGCAAACATAGAGAGAAAAAATATTATATACAGTAAGTAAGTAAATATATACAAAGAAGCCATTATGTGCAGTAAGTGAGTGAATTATATACATTAAGTACGTTAAATAAAATAAAACGATCTGTTCAAGATTTGGGAATGTACATTGTGTAAGTGGGGTCAAAACTAATCTGGGATTCCCTTAACTATCATAACTTCCATAGTATATTAGCAGTTCCATTTAATATCATTTAACTTTACTGTTGATTGTTTTTGCAATAGAGAGAGAGAAAAAATTACAAAGACCAGTCAGGAAAAGAAAAGAGTAGAAAATTATGCCATGAATTGTAATGTTACAACAAAGAGCATTTCCTTCTCCTGTGAGCATCATTTTAAGTATATGAACAGATTCCTTTTTGCTTCAGGTATCAGAGAGACAGATCTGTGACCTGTAATGTCATCTCAGTGAGTCTATCTGATGATAAAGACAAAACAAACAAAAAAACAATTAGTCCCACGAGTAAGACCCACACTATGCAAATATTGCTTCAGTGACACTATTGTTGAGTGTTTGTCCTGTGAAAGCATCAGAGAGAGGAGACCAGAAAGCGTTTTCACTCGTGAGTTTTGGTGTTTGGTTTCTAAGGGGTTACATTATTAACAGGATGATGCATCATTAAAGAGCTCCCGTGGTAAGCATTTCAATGATTATGAGGCTCACTATTACACAATACAGGTCATGTGGATCACAATGACTTAGATATAATAAATATAGCATTGGTTTGTTACTATTGGTGTTTTTTTGAATCATTGGCTCTGTAGTGGTATTTCATATGGTATAAATGTCTCAAATGTTCAAGGTGAGATGACCTTTAGACATTTAGAAATTTTTTAATTAAACTGCTACTTGTCCTAGCAGACGTCCACCAGATTTTGCCCAACATCAATAGATTTCTGGTGTTTGGTAGTAACTGCTGTTGTGAGTTGGTGCTTTTATTCAGCCTATGACTCATATTAAGCTGGGATGATATTCATACTACTAGTTAAGGTACAAAAAAGAAACAGTAGTTTAGAGTTCAGGGTTAGGGTTGGGGAGTTTAGCAGTGCAGCTGTCAGGACTGTTGCCTCGAGGCAAGAAGGCTTGAAACTGAATTTAACAAGTTCCCTTTCAGAAATGGCTGTAGTTGTGGGTGTGAGACTGTGTGTCTGTCTGGTGTTTGGTGGGAGCTTTTATGGCGTGTAGCACTCCATATTAGCCCTGTGATATCCTGCCAACCTGCGTAGAATGAACCTGCCTCTTTCTTAGAAAGGGCTGGCACAAGCTCACGTATAAACTGCTCAGCATTAATAAACCATGACTCACCTTTTGCTTTTTTCTTTGCTGTACCAAAGAACAAAGCAAGTTGCTACTTGATGAAAGCTAATACATCCTGTGACTATGAAACAGTGGTGTTTAATTCTTTTGGAATTTTAGAGGTCTAGAAAGTTATTTAGCAAAAATACATTATGCACAGCTGATAACTGTTGTTATCGTTTTAAGATTATTCGATCAATTTTTAATCAGATGTTTGTAAATCTGAGTTTCTGCCAAATGTTTTTTCACTAGATCTTCACTGAGTCTTGTAGTGAAACTCAATTCAGTGGGAGCTTAGCAGCACATTAGCATAACATTAGAAACCTTGAAGGCACTGTTTCACCTTATATTTACATATTATTTAGATTAAGGAAAATGAAGGGGAAAAAATCCAGATTTTACCTGGAAAGTTTACCCTGGAAAGCTAGTTTTTCTCAGATATGCTTTCATCCACATCTACCAGTCACCATGATGCTTGCCAAGTGTGTCTTAACTATTAACTTTTGTTTTTTTCTTTCCAACACCCATTTCCTTGTGCTGTAAAACTGTAACATGCAAACAGAATTATTTGTCCTTAACCTGTTATTAGAAAAATACATTTCAATGACACCTTTGTTTTAGTGCAGGCAGTATTGTACAAGTTAAATCACATACAGTCATGTGATAAACTTTCCCCCAAACTCTATGTAGTTTTGTGAGAAAGTAAACTCCATGATTCAGTAGCTTGTAGAACCACAGTTAACAACAATAACTTAAAGTTAATCTTTTCTTCTTTGCATGCTCTGCACTTTGGGTCTTGTGTGTCCAACAGACATTCTTCCATTAACATTAAACATGCTAACTGAGGCCTATAGAGTCTGAAATGTAGCTCCTGAGAAAGCACTGCATAGACTGATGTTGGGGTTAATTTGCTGGGGTGTCCACTCTTGCATGTATTTGGACTGTGGGAAGAAGCCCTAATACCAGTTGAAAATATGCCCAAGTGTGCAAGAATGGCCCCAGAAGGCCAGTGGACTTGAACCCAGGGCCTTCTTGCTGTGAGGCACCACCATGCTTTTGACTTGTGAATTATATTTTTGAATGATTAACATATTTTCCACCCTTTTTTTAAAATATGAAATTTGCAAATCAGAGATGGCAGTAACAGGTAAAACAAGTCTGAATGACTCACCAGGAAGTAGTGTGTGTGAGAGAAATAAGTAAACCGATCAGAGCTCAACTGAAGCTGTGGTGAGAAGAACAGCTATCGACTCTCTGCGTCACTGACTGGACAGGCAGCAAATTCAGTCTGCTGTCACAATGGAGTTATGGAATCTATAATAACCACATTCAAGAACTCTTTACAGCACAACAGAGAATAAGCTGCTCTCTTATGTAGTTTATTTCATCACTGCGCAGTCACCGAAGGGTGTACAGATTATATTTCCCAGAGTCATCTACACAGAATAGAGCGACAGCGTTCACCACTGAGATAAGACCTGTGTGGTTTGGAAACTTAAGTTCAAGATCTGAAACAGCTGTGCAGACACTTTAATATCATCTGACTTTTGCTGTGAGTGTGTTTTAACTAATTTAATAAGCCAGTTTCTAATAATTTTATTTGACTTTACTGATTTTTTTAAACTATCTATCTTATAGACCCACTTTATTACAGTGTATTCACTTTTCCCATAGCTTTTCATTTCCCTTTATAAAGATTTTCCACTCAATTAGCTTATTGAGCTCCTTTAGTGTTTCTTTACCTGAAATATATTTATTCTGTGTAATTTCTTTTAGTTACTTGTGTGTTTATTCTATTTATTGAGCTGTTGTGGATTAAGTTGTTTTAGTACAGATTATGTTTATCTTTCTTTAAGCAACGATTTATTGACATGTTTTCATTTCACAGGTTACGGCTTTGTTTGTGAAACTGGAAAACACAAATAACGTGTGTTTAATGTTCAGGCGTAACCACTTGCACTCACAGCACGTCCTGTTCCCACTTTGTCTGTATTCTAGGCGGGTCGACTGCTGAATTAGCTGATGAAATAATTCTGGATCCATACCCAACCTCTCTTTTACTATCCTTGCTCAACTGAAGATTATGGGCACGTGAAAAGTTGAGCAGCTGGTTAGCTGGGGCTCGTCACCGCGTCACGCAGCGTCTCCGCTCTGATTGGTCCGCTCTTGTGCAACTGTGCAGCCGTATAAACTCAGCAGTTTGAAGGAGTTGGCTGTATCTCCTGCGCCGGTATCGTCGGTCTCAGTAGGTGGAAAGTCTGCTGAGTTAAGGGAGGGAAAGGCTTCACCAGTTTCTGCACGCTTGTCTCGCAGTGTGATTTAGAGATGCAGAGCTGCGCCAAGTCCTGGGGGGTCTTTTTGGCCAAGTCGGTGAATCCCGGCGCACCGCGCAGGCATTTGTGCGAAAAGAGCCGCGTGGTTTGGAAACTTCAGTGCAAGATCCGAAACAGCTGCGCATCCCTAACAACATCAGCCCGGGCTCTGAGGACCTCTGCAGCCGTCTCCTCCAGGCAGATAGAAAGGATTTTACCCAGACATGATGATTTTGCTGAGCGCCACATCGGTCCAGGTGAGAAGGAGAAGAGAGACATGCTGGATGTTCTGGGACTCGAGGTAAGATTTACGTCGCTGTTTCCCTCCCTCTATCAAATGGGCGCAAAAAAAAAAATCCTCCTTTCAATTTTATTAAGACAAGTTTCAGCACAAAAACATCTGCACTGAGTGGCGTGTTTATGTCACTGGGTAGCGGTTTACGCGCCTTTGTTCATTAAACTTCCCCATTTTTCCCACAGTCAGTCGACCAGTTGATTGAAAACACAGTACCATCTTCTATCCGTCTGCAGAGGAGCTTGAAGATGGATGATCCAGTCTGTAAGTTTGGCCTGATGTGCACGTATGTGTTAGTGAAACAGTAGCTGAATCTCTTCCTGTTATTATAGCGCTGCAAGCTGCTGCCTCAATCACCCTCGATGCGCCACCAATCTCAATTTCAAATTGTAAATGTAATTCAAATCAACGTGTGTGTGTGTGTGTGCGCGTGGAGGGGGAATGAGTGTTAACCTCATATTGTGCAGCTTTATTTCAAATTTTAATTTATTTTTTTTAAAAACATGTCGAGCTTTTCCCACACCCAACGGGCGCTCAATGAAGCCAAGTGAGAGGCTGAAATGTAGGTTGCCCTTCTATTGTGTGGCGCGGAGCGCTCTCCCCTGTTAAGTCTTCCTTTGAACATATTTGGAGTTGTTTTTGCGAAACTCGGCGAGCGGCACCAATCTCCTGTTGGGAAGCCGATGCTCATAGGATGGCAACTGGAGTGTAAAGTTTAGCCTTGAGCTCCGGTCCCAAGTCCAGTTCAATCTGGTTACAGCGTTCACGTTACGTTACATCACAGCCGGGGATCCTAATAAGGTGGTTTCATGATGCTGCATGGATGGGTTTTTTTTCTTGCTCCTATACAACACGGATAGCCTACATTTCAGCAGCAGACACAGACTGCTGTGTTTAATCCTATACAGCAGTCAATCTTTTTAACGCTTTTTAAGCTGCGGCTTTTTCAGCTCTAAGCTGATGGCTTCCTGTGTGAATTAACGTGTATTTTCATGTGGAGCTGTATTTTTGCTCAGTTTGTTTTGTGAAGTGGGCCTGTCACTATCAAATGTGCAAAAATAGGGCTGGAGAGACAGGAGATTTAAAAACATTACATGTATAAATAAAAAGCAGCATAAGTTACCATGGTTTCACAGATATGGCTCACCCTGCTAAGAATGACCTGCTTAATACAGAAAATCCAGAGTCAATGCTGAAGTTACCTGGATGACATGAAATCCTGCTTCACAGTACAGACCTCAGGTCATCAAATTAGACAGATACAACCCCTGATGAACATGACATATCACACAATTTCTTTAGATGTTTAGCAAAAACTAAAATGCAGAAGCAGTTAGTGACAAACAAAGTGTAATTTAACTACCTTTAGCAGCGATAACTTTTTAGTAATCGTTTCAATCTCTTGCCTCATTGTGGAGGAATTTGGGCCCACTCTTCTTTACGGCATTGCTTCAGGTTGTTGAGGTTTCATTTATGCACAGCTCTCTGAAGGTACTTCCATTCAGCATATCAACCAGGTTGAGGTCTGGACTTTGACTAGGCCATTGCAACACCTTGATTCTCCCTTACCCCTTCCTTTTTTCCTTTAGAGATTCTGTTGTAGATTTTCTGCTGTGCTTGGGATCATTGTCCTGTTGTATGACCCAGTTTCAGTCAAGCTTTAGCTGTTGGACAGATGGCCTCACATTTGACTCCAGAATACTTAGGTATACAGAGCAGTTGAAGGTCGAATCTGACTGCAAGGTCCCCGGGTCATGTGGCTGCAAAACAAGTCCAAACCATCACTCATTTACAGTTGGTGTGAGGTAACCTTTCCAAGCAAGCTGTAGATACCCTAGCTTTTCTTTTCTTTTTTCTTTTGGGGGGGGGGGGGGGGGGGGGGTGGTAATTTCTTTGTGCATGATCTGACCTTTGGGTGAATTCACTGGGATGCCCTCTCCTGAAAAGCTTGAGAGCTGTCTTGAATGTGTTCTATTTGTGAATAATCTTTCTCGCTGCAGAATAATGCACTTCAAACTGTTTGTAAATGGCCTTGTATCAATTTCCAGAGATCCAACCTAATTTCTTTAAGACATTGTAATATCCTGATATGTAAAACCATACAACCGAAAGAGAAAGTACTTTACTTTTACCATGACTGTATTCTTATGAACTCAGATATTTCAGTTTTTAAGCATAAAAATGATTATTGATGCTCAATAAATTATTAGAAAAAGGGGAGGGGGGACGCGTGCAATTCGGCAATCAAAGCAGACCAATGTGTATTGGCTCAAAGTCTTAATTGGGGTCAATAAATGATGAAACTGAATTGCACCCAGCTTAATGCCAGGCTATTAAAATAAGGCATGTCTAAAACCTTTGTGATTTACACTTGCAGTGAATGATGACTGAGCTCTTTTTGCAGAGTCAAAAGAGCTAAGTCATGACAGTTTTTCTAAATTTAACATTTATAGTAAGAAAAGGATTTTTATAAGAGGTTTCTAATGCTCAGGTACTCTGATGTGTCTATCAGCCGGAGTGACTCTGACCTGCCTGTATGTCAGCCCCTCCTGACACTGTCAGGTTTCATAATGCAACAAGCCATGCTGAAGGAACAAACTGGAGGCCGTGCTGGTTTTCTGCTTGTTCAGCTTTGAAGGGCTTCAGTTTGCAAAGCCAGCAAAGGATTCTCTCTTCAACAATAGACCTCCTGGATGGTTGTGAATCAGCTTTTTTGCTGCCCTGTAGAACTCTGGGACCATGGGAAAGCAGTCCTCCAACTGAAACGAACTCCGATTCGCACGTCTCATCAACTCACCCTGAGCGTCATCCCCAAATGTACTTTTATTTATAGTTTGTCCTGAATTTACAAATACTTCTGCCTCCCCCCCAAATCTCTCAAAGAAGCTGTAAATATTCACTTGTATACTGGCTGTGGTCCCTCACGCCACCACGACTAGAGGTGTCCTCCTTTCACCAAAACGGGAGTAGCCAGGACTCTTGGTTCAAACTTGCGGTATTGTCCATTCCTTGGAGTTGCTAGGCAGCCAGAAAGGCCAGAGGAATCTCAGAGGCTGGTTGTGTCCTGGCAGAGCTCCCTTACAGGACTGGGAAATGAAGCTTAATGAAATTGAGGAAGTAACAATATGTACTAGATTTTGGGGCCAGTTTTTAGGGAACATAAGATATATTTCTCTCAGTATTAAAATTTTATGTTATTAGTGATATGAAAAAGATGGTTGAGGCTCTCAGTAGAAAACAGATTAGCATTGGATTTCACTGACTTTTTTTTAAAAACTATTTGGACCACCTGACTGCTCACTATAATGATTTTCTTCATCTTGTTACACAATCAGTGGCTCACGTGAGGGTTGCAATGCTGTTCATCAGAACTTCAGACAGGTCTTGTTGTTGTTTAGCAGCAGACATAATGACAGCTGTATCACATGATGTAATTTAAGTAGAACTGTTTTAACACTTACCAACATCCTGTATTTCTCACTTATTCCAAACAACAGTCACTGAGTCATAAGTTTAAACAGCTGCCTTTTAAATATTTTGCAGGTGAGAATGAAGTTCTGGAGTCTCTTCAAAAGATTGCATCAAAAAACAAAGTATGGAGGTCCTACATCGGCATGGGTTACTACAACTGCTCCGTACCGCCGCCCATCCAGCGCAACCTCCTGGAGAATGCAGGCTGGTGAGTGCCGTCAGGCTACCTTGGATCGGAAGAAATGTGACAAAAGTGGTGTGAGCTGGTTTCTTCTGTGGACAATTAATGATATTTATTCCTAAATTTGGGATACTAATTTGAAGCTTAACTGTCATGGTGCAGAGTAACGTGCCCTCAATAAGAAGTCTTGTGATTTGATTTCACTTGGGGTCTTGTGAGAACTGCATTGCTGCAACGTTTTGCTGAACAAAATTTTCTTTCACACAGTTCCAAGTCAGCTATTCCGACCCACATTTTCTCTAAACTCTTAGGGTCAGAGAAGACATACAATGGCCTCCCCTGACCAGTCTTGGGTCCATAAATGCCATCGACTTTGTGCTATTGTTCTTCTGTCCAGTCTCGCTCTGTTGAATCATTGTGTTGGGGTTTTGTTCACAGGGTCACTCAGTACACGCCTTACCAGCCCGAGGTCGCTCAGGGTCGCCTGGAGTCTCTTCTCAACTACCAGACCATGATCTGTGACATCACAGGCATGCCTGTGGCTAACGCCTCTCTGCTTGATGAGGGAACGGCTGCTGCTGAGGCCATGCAGCTTTGTCACAGGTATTTGCATGCTGACCTGTTTAGAGAAACGTGCTCAGTTTATCTTGAATATAGTCTTGTGAAATTATGATATTTTGGCCACAAGAATGGATCGTAGTCTGTGCCACCTGTTGTAGATTCAAGATTAGTAGTGTGTGTATTAAACCTGCCTTACAGTGGTCTGTCATTGATATTTGATTCTCACAGACAAAACAAAAGAAGAACCTTCTACGTTGACCCACGCTGCCATCCCCAGACTATTGCTGTAGTGCAGACCAGAGCTAAGTATGCATCATAGACAGTCAATGTATGAGGTCTCCAGTAACAGTAAATCATAAAAAAGAATCTAAATATCTTTAATATTAAGATTACAAGATTGAAGTAAAAAAATATTGCAAAGGTGTTGTCCTAGGCAACTTTATTTATTTTTTTTTTTTAATTCCCTGAGGTGTATTCTCTGTTGTGCCATCATATGTCCTCCTCGGGGTTCTGTCTTTGTGCACCCTGGACCACGTCAGCTCTCCTGCTATATTTACTTGCCTTTGCAGTGTGTCCTGGATCGTCTTCATGCTGACAAAACGACAGCCCGTTAAGTTAATTATCTTCTGGGGAAGAGGACAAAGTGGCAGGGTGCCAAACCTGGCAAGAAGGCTTGGTGATGTGCAACAGTGGTATTTCATGCTGCCGGTGAGCGGTTGCACCCTGGAACACATCCCAGTTGAGGTCAGGATGTGGCCTTGGTGGTTCTTCCTGACCTGATGCATTGCATTTAGTCTTAGACACTGGCTGTTTCACTGTTCCGTTTTTGAATTGATGGAGCCTTGCGTCCATCGTTAACGATAATCGTCTACGTCAATGTTGTGTGACTTTGACACATAAGACAAAGTTTGCTCATCCAAGTGTTCAGACCTGAACGGGGAGATTGAAATGTAGCTGCAGGGGTACTTGAAGTGGTCCAGAACTGCACAAAAATACTACCTTGAAGGGGGAAATTAAATTGGGGGGTATTCATTTATTTATTTTTTTTTTTTATTTGGGCGCAACTTTGATTGCATCCTGTGTCTGTATTTTGATCATTCAAGTTTTGACTGCTGTGTTGCAGCTATATTGGGGTAAAAACGATTCTAAAGCTGCCTCATGAGATGGACTTCAGTGGACAAGATGTGAGCGGTGTGCTGTTTCAATATCCAGACACTGATGGCAGAGTGGAAGACTTCACTGCGCTTGTAGATCGAGCACACAAGGGCGGGGTAAGAAAGCTTTAACCACAAAAAGAAATGTAAAAGCTCCCCAAAAGAACCGTGGGAGCAGGGGATATAATTAGGCTTAAGAATGATCTTAATAACAAATGGGAACAGCTTTGTTCATTTCCACTGCTGAGATTGGTTTTTATTTCCCGTCCAGGCCCTGGCTTGCTGTGCCACAGATCTATTAGCACTGTGTGTGCTACGTCCCCCTGGAGAATTTGGTGTTGATATCGCACTGGGCAGTTCCCAGCGGTTTGGGGTTCCTCTTTGCTACGGCGGTCCACATGCCGCCTTTTTTGCGGTTAGAGAAAACCTGGTCCGGATGATGCCTGGCAGAATGGTTGGAGTCACCAAGTGAGAAGCGACCTTCAGGGTTCAAGATTGCTAATCTTCATTTCTGAGTAAACTGATGACAGTGGAAAGATGGTTGAATGTTATGCTGTTGTTGCAGAGATGCAGCTGGTAAAGAAGTGTATCGTCTTGCACTGCAGACCAGAGAACAGCACATCCGCAGAGATAAGGCAACCAGCAACATTTGCACTGCGCAGGTACGATCCAGGTTTATATGCGTCCTTCATTTTGGTAAAATGCATTGCTCTAAATTAATTACAAAAAATTACTTTTTTTCCTAGGCTCTGCTGGCCAATATGGCTGCTATGTATGCACTGTATCATGGCCCCCAGGGACTAAAACACATTGCGAAGAGGACACACGGTGCTGCTTTGATCCTTGCAGAAGGTATATAAATATATATGCAACATTGCAGTAAAACTTCAGTCCTCACTCAAATTGAGAAATTGTTTGTTATTTAAAAAAATATGCTTTCCTCCTTGTGAACGGAGAATTTCTCATTTTACTTTGTGCACATTCTCAGTAATGAGTGATTAAAGACTGGATGGAGACAAATATGTCACCAAATTTCTGTTCTTTGTCTTTATCCAAACTTCTCCCCGTAAACATGCCGTGCACAGTTAATTCGTACATTTTCTTTCAGGTCTGAAGAGAGCGGGACACCGGCTGCAGAGCGAAATGTTCTTTGACACACTAAAGATCAGCTGTAGCGTGGCTGCCAAAGATATCCTGGAGAGAGCTGAGCAGAGGAAGATAAACCTGCGAGTCTACGCCGATGGAGTGGTGAGGATCAAAAAATGTTTTGGGGAAAGCGCTGGACTGATTAAGGTGGTCTAAACCCGCAGAAGTGGAGCGACTTGCAGTTTTTGGGTAATGCTTTGTGATTGGTGCACTGCAAAAAAGGAGTGGAAATTAATGCTGCCTCATGTATATGCAGAAACTTTTTTTTTTTTCTTTCTGCAGTAGTTTTCAGGCTGAAATGGGAGGGGATAGGGGATCTTTACCCAGAAGCAACTGATTGTTGTAGCTCCTGGAAAGTTCTGAATATGGCTTATAGGGATGAAGGGAAGTTTAGCACATTAATTAGATCCAAAACTGGATAAGATGAAAAATCCTCTAATTGGACATGTGGGGAAAAATGTTGGGTGCAAAAGAGAATTCTTGAGAGGATCAAGAACCAGTGAATCCAATTTAAACTTTGTAAGAGTGGATGTGACTTCTTAGCTAGTGTAACACACTTCCTCACTCATACGGGAAGAGCCAAAATATAGGAGTGCATAACAGCAGGTTCATTGGTTTAAACATGTTGACAAATCTACAAATGATGCATGTAATGTATAATGAATGGATCAATACATAAATCATTTGGCATTCCTGAGATCAGTGTCAATGTTTCAATTTCAGAATTTCACTGAGCTGGGATTGCAATTAGCAAGCCAATTAACAAACCCACTGTTTGTTATAGATAAGCTGTCAGAACAAGTACTAGCATAGTTCTTGCCTCAAGTTTTCTTTTTTTTTTTTTTTCTTTTTTTTTTTTTGAGGGTTTTTTTTACTGTTTAGGGTGAAAGACTTGAGTCGCTGGAACACTTTAAAAGAAAAATCCTCTTTTCGTCTTCTCTTTGAACAGTTGGGCGTCTCTCTCGATGAAACAGTGACTGAGAGGGATTTGGATGACTTGCTCTGGGTCTTTGGCTGTGAATCTTCTGCTGTATGTTGATGGTTACTTCCATTGTTTGTTTGTGCTGTCTAAGTTATTCATTACTTAATATGTTACTGGTTTTTATTTTAAGCAGTTATTGTTTTATGGTTGTGGAGATTGGTGAGAGAATGACTTGGCTTTAATTTGAACCTTTCAGGAGCTGATAGCTGAAAAGATGGGTGAGCGGGTGAAGGGGATCATGGGAAGTCCTTTCAAGAGGACAAGCAAATACCTTACACACCAGGTCTTCAACAGGTCTGTTCCCAGTTTAAGGATGTACTGTTCCCAAGAAAGAGGGAGAAGTTAGTGTGTTTGGAGTATTTTAGCTGTAATAACCTTTGATTAACTGCACAATAAGAACTTTAATGGTGTTGCAGTTAGTGCTGGGCGATATGACGATATATATCGTGTGGACGATAGAAAAGTGTCTATCGTGCCATTTGTCTTCTATCGTTTCTATCGTTTCTAACCCGAATTTTACAAATTATTACATAAAATATATCATTAACCCTTTACAACCGGTCAGAGCAGGCACACTCCGTTTTCCCTAACTATTTTTAAATCCCTGTAGAACTGTAACCACGTAAGGTAGTGCAATAATGTTTTTTTTTGCATATGAAACCGTAGGGGTTGTACTTACATCTTATTCCATTAGCTTGCCCTAGGTCACGGTTTCCTTCCACATATAGCTTTGCAAAAATTGCATAAAAAGCGCTTCCAGCAACAAAAACATAATATTCCAGAAACAGGCTTTGCCGATCCGATCAGCTGTTCATAACACTTCCTAGTTGGAATATAAGTCAGCGCAACTATCGCATGTCCGCCATTACCTGTCCGAAACCGGAAGTGACGTCACTTTCGCGGAAAATGTAGTTTTTTAAGCTTCAAAGTCTATGTTGGTGTTAAAAGTCATGTTTGACTTTATGCTCTTCTGTATCGTTTCTGGGATGCTTAGAAGTCAAATTACACTGTTGGAAATAGTTTATTTTGATGCACATGCTGTTTTTTTGCAAATTTGCATTTATTTATTTTCATTTATATATAAAAATTTGTGTATCTCAAAAATAAAACTATTTTGCAACATGGTGCTGCTTTACATGCACCCGGATTTGCGACATACTTTACAGTAACTCAAAACAAAGACTGCACCCTCTCCACTCGCTGTTTACAGACTGCATACTTTCCAGATGACCACAGGTCAGGTGGTATATCGTGATATATATCGTTATCGTGATATAAAATAATTCATATCGTGATAAATATTTTTTCCATATCGCCCAGCACTAGTTGCAGTCATATCTTACATCACCAGTAGTTCCATAAATGCAGTCTTGTATCCAGGCTTCCTGTGTCTGAGCCCTACGTTTATTCTTTGACATGATCCTTGACATAAGGAGGGTAAAACTTTTAGTTAACCTTAGGTAGTGTGTGCACAGATCAGCCACAACATTTGGACCATCTCCCTAATATTGAGCTATTAGAGTATTGTTAGCAGTGGGGTGGGGCCACTTTGGATTGACCATATTCTAAGGGTGTAACAACTCCAAAGACGAAACCCATGTTGAACTGTTACTGCCTCATCAATGAAAGCTGTAATGCATGAGAATTTTGATTCTTACTTTTGTAATTTATCCCTTTTAAAGAGGTTGTGGTATGAACTGAACCAGACGTGTCGCTTGTATGATTGACGTGTTTGGGATGTGGAAATTTGGAGAGTCGGTGCTTTAGAGTATTTGCGGTGTTTCTGGAGCAGTCTTGGTCGGCTGCTGCATGTCCAAGATCCAAAACATAGCATTATTGCCATGCGAGCCCTCTGTTAAGTGTTCTTGTCTCTGCTTTTTGTTTTTTCCTTCAGTTACCATTCTGAGACCAACATTGTGAGATATATGAAGCGTCTGGAGAATAAGGACCTCTCCTTAGTCCACAGCATGATACCCCTGGTGAGGCTACCATAAGTCAAAGCAGAGGTTCAGGTTCACAGATAGTTGAAATTTATAGCATGCTTTATACTAGTGTGATAAAGTAGTGAAAAAAAATGTTTTTATTTCCAGGGCTCCTGTACCATGAAGCTAAACAGCTCATCAGAGCTCATGGTGAGTAAAAACAGGAACTAGTTTTTCAGTTTTCCTCAGGTGTAACATGAAATGCTTTTGAGTAATTATGTCTCACTCTGTATCCTCTGACAGCCCATCACATGGAGGGAGTTTGCCAACATCCATCCTTTCGTGCCCCTGGATCAGGCAGAGGGCTACCAGAAACTCTTCAGACAGCTGGAGAAAGACCTCTGTGAGGTGACGGGCTATGACAAGATCTCGTTCCAGCCAAACAGGTGAGGGCACAAAATACTTGTTGGTGCACAGACCGTATCAGTTGGGTGGGCATGATATTTGGTAAAGACAGGAGCATGTTCCTTTTTAGGACGATTACTTTGATGGCTCCGTGCAGTGCAATCAAATTATCCCGAACCCTCCTTCTGGATCAAAGAACCTCTGCAGAAGGAAGGAAATGCTCAAAGCAAGCACTTAGCAGTACAGTTTTCCTTTACAAACATTTGTGAAAGAACCGTTATTTCAAAGAGCTCACTGAATTGGAGAGTGGTGCTGAACATAGGATGGGGATGGCGCCTTTGCAACACAAAAGTTTGTGGAAAATCTAAAAGGGAAGAAATTTCGCAATCGACTTTTAATTAGGTATTAATGTAAAGGGGAACCACAGCGACATTATTAAAGCGGTGCATAGCTGGTTTCACACTTGCAGGATTAACATGCCTCAAATTACAGCTGATAAGCGACACACCCACCTCTGCTCTCTGTCACCGCTTATCAGTGTGTTCATGGTGGAGCATGCTACATTGGCCAAGAATGCACCTAGCTTCATCCCATCTTTCCCTCCTCTTTTGGTAATGTTTGTAGACTGGTCTTTGGACTTTGATGAGGCTGTGTGTGTTCTATGCATGACTATGGTGTCTGCCTTATTTTTCAGTGGTGCTCAGGGAGAATATGCAGGCCTGGCTGCCATAAAAGCCTACCTGAACTCAAAGGGGGAGAGTTCAAGAAGTGTAAGTGTCCTGGAAAGAGCAAAAGTCTAATAGGATTGCAGTCATGGTTAGTGTTATTTTATCCAGCCCAAAATTACTTTAAGCTAGAGTCTTTAGTCTCTGCAAGAAAATGGAATCCTGCAGCTGAAGTCTGCTGTGTCTTAGATAGTTTAAAGTAAAACGTTGCTACTTAAAATTTAATGTGCAAAAAGTGGATTTTTTTTTTAATTTAAACTTGTGTCACTCTGAGGAAGAGCTTCATCTTCTGAAAACTCTCTAGAGTTAAAATGATGATCCACTGAACTTTAAAAAAATACCTGGAAGTACACAAACTTTGAGTTTCTAAGTTTCATTTTAAATTCAGTGCTTAAAATATACACTGTTTAGCCACAACATTAAAGTTGCTGCCCTGGCATTGTGCAGATCTTTTTTTTTTTTTTTGGGTGACGTAAAGGCGGGCGGACTGCACAATGCTTGGCAAGTGTGTTTCCAGGTGTTTTTCTCTCAGTTCAGAGGAATCCTTTTGCAACTGGCACTAGGATGGCAGATTCTTTGGATCCTGTGGGGTCCAGGGTGACATGTCCATGGATCAGGCTTGGTCTGTGCATGCAGAGCTTGAATTTTTGAGAGCAGCTGCTTCTGACGTTTTCCTTTTTCCTGAGCAGTTTTTGCAGTGTCCTAGTAACTATGCTCCTGCCATTGGGAGAGCTATTGCCTTTTGAGGTGTGCTTGGTCTGCAACAATATATAAGCAGATGGTATGCATCAAAGCAACATTCACATGAATGCCAAAGGTTTCTGAGCAGAACTTCATATGGCAACTAAGTTATCAATGTTTAGCTGTTGGTGCATTTAATGTTGTATCTAATCAGGTGACATTGAGAAGACTTTGCTGACATGTAAAGACTATTTACTATCAGTATTATCCTTCCTGATACTGACAGGCTAACAGAGTATTAGCACATATGCCCTACAGAGTAACCCCCTATCAGTGACAGGGTTATTGTTGTAACTTGAAACATCTGTGATGTTAAAGCATTCTCAAGAGTAGCTCCTAAAGTATCCTGACATTCTTATTGTTTGTTGAAGGATGATGAGATGCTACCCCAAATTAAAGACTAGCGTACTGAAGTATTTTCTCTTCTACTGTCATTTTATTTATTTATTTTTATTGCTTCCTAATAAGTAAATCTTAGTAGCCTGATTCCTGGAACTAGTCAAGGTCAAAGCTGGCATCTGTTTGTGCAAACAAGGAGCTGAAAATGCTGTGATCCCATAGGCTAGCTGTTTTTTAAGATTCCATATTTGGAGGTTTTAAGACTTTGTCAAGTGAGAGTTCCTGGAGTGACAGCACAGCACTGTTTTTCAGGTCAGTCATATGTCTTTTTTGGCTAATACATGGATCCATGTGCCCTAGTTTGCCTGTGAAACTGGGTTGCAAAATGCCAGACGTGTCACCCTAATAAGGGATAAAAATCAGTTAATGACCTGCAGGCAGGTTACTCATTAGTAGCAGAGATCAAAGAGAGCTGCAGTTTCCTCCCACTAAGACCTTAAAAGTTAAGTTTTTGTATAAATGAAATTGTAAAAGTAGCTTAAGCCACCAGTCTCGCTAATTTAATTATATCTATTTTTGTTTTTTTTAATTGAGCTTCACTTTGGATCTGAAATATCTATGGCTTTAATTGGCTCAGTTTCTCTTATTGCATAACCTGCAGTCACAGCAGTTTTGGCGTGACTTTGGATTATGGTTAGGACAATGACTCAAGCTGCATTTTGCTTGTTCTACTTTGCTGACTATTTTTCCCATTGCCTCAGGTTTGTCTAATCCCCAAGTCTGCACACGGGACCAACCCAGCAAGCGCTCAGATGGCAGGAATGAAGGTTCAAGTGGTGGAGGTGGATAAGGATGGCAACATCGATCTGTCTCACCTGAAGACCCTGGTGAGAAAATGGACACTGTTGTACAAGATTTGTGTTGTCTGCAAATATTAACAGGTTTATCCAAGACTGACATGTCCAGTTTCATAGGTGGATTTGAAGGGAATCTATTTTTTGTAGTATTTTTGCTCTGCATGACTCACAGCTCAAAATAATCCTCATTTATTGTAAACTCATGCAATCCTTCACTCTGTGAAACAAGCTCTTTTGGCGCCTCTGATCTTAAGTCAATCCTCACTTTAATCCAAATGTGTTCATTAATCCAAGTGTGTTCGTGAAAGACTGGAACTTTGACTTCATGTAAATGATGTGACACAACTTTTTTTTTTTTTTTTTTTTTTTACATGTTTATCTTTCCAGGTGGACAAACACAAGGCAAACCTGGCAGCCATGATGATCACCTACCCCTCCACGTTTGGTGTGTTTGAAGAGCATATCGGAGACGTTTGTGACCTTATTCACAAAAACGGAGGCCAAGTGTACCTGGATGGTGCCAACATGAATGCCCAGGTAATGCAATAAGTACAGTGGGATGCAAAAGTTTGGGCAACCTTGTTAATAGTCATTATTTTCCTGTATAAATTGTTGGTTGTTACAATAAAAATGTTAGTTAAATATATCATATAGGAGACACACACAGTGATATTTGAAAAGTGAAATGAAGTTTATTGGATTTACAGAAAGTGTGCAATAACTGTTTAAACAAAATCAGGCAGGTGCATAAATTTGGGCACCACAAAAAAAGAAATGAAATCAATATTTAGTAGATCCGCCTTTTGCAGAAATTACAGCCTCTAAACGCTTCCTGTAGGTTCCAATGACAGTCTGGATTGTGGTTGAAGGTATTTTGGACCATTCCTCTTTACAAAACATCTCCAGTTCATTCAGGTTTGATGGCTTCCGAGCATGGACAGCTCTCTTTAACTCACACCACAGATTTTCAATAATATTCAGGTCTGGGGACTGAGATGGCCATTCCAGAACGTTGTACTTGTTCCTCTGCATGAATGCCTTAGTGGATGTTGAACAGTGTTTAGGGTCGTTGTCTTGTTGAAAGATCCAGCCCCGGCGCAGCTTCAGCTTTGTCACTGATTCCTGGACATTGGTCTCCAGAATCTGCTGATACTGAGTGGAATCCATGTCTCCCTCAACTTTGACAAGATTCCCAGTCCCTGCACTGGCCACACAGCCCCACAGCATGATGGAACCACCACCATATTTTACTGTAGGTAGCAGGTGTTTTTCTTGGAATGCTGTGTTCTTTTTCCTCCATGCATAATGCCCCTTTTTATGCCCAAATAACTCAATTTTAGTTTCATCGGTCCAGAGCACCTTATTCCAGAATGAAGCTGGCTTGTCCAAATGTGCTTCAGCATACCTCAAGCGGCTCTGTTTGTGCTGTGGGCGGAGAAAAGGCTTCCTCTGCATCACTCTCGCATACAGCATCTCCTTGTGTAAAGTGCGCCGAATGGTTGAACGATGCACAGTGACTCCATCTGCTGCAAGATGTTGTAGTAGGTCTTTGGTGCTGGTCTGTGGGTTGACTCTGACTGTTCTCACCATTCGTCGCTTCTGTCTATCCGAGATTTTTCTTGGTCTGCCACTTCGAACCTTAACTTGAACTGAGCCTGTGGTCTTCCATTTTCTCAATATGCTCCTAACTGTGGAAACAGACAGCTTAAATCTCTGAGACAGCTTTCTGTATCCTTCCCCTAAACCATGATGGTGAACAATCGTTGTCTTCAGGTCATTTGAGAGTTGTTTTGAGACCCCCATGTTGCTACTCTTCAGAGAAAATTAAAAGACGAGGGAAACTTACAATTGACCCCCTTAAATACTCTCTCATTATTGGATTCACCTGTGTATGTAGGTCAGGGGTCACTGAGCTTACCAAGCCAATTTGAATTCCAATAATAAGTTCTAAAGGTTTTGGAATCAATACAATGACAACAGTGCCCAAATTTATGCACCTGCCTGATTTTGTTTAAACAATTATTGCACACTTTCTGTAAATCCAATAAACTTCATTTCACTTCTCAAATATCACTGTGTGTATCTCCTATATGATATATTTAACTGACATTTTTTATTGTAACAACCAACGATTTATACAGGAAAATAATGACTATTAACAAGGTTGCCCAAACTTTAGCATCCCACTGAATCTGTTTTTTGTAAAAGGGTAAAGACTAAGCTTATATCAGTATTTTTTTTTCTTATTTTTGCAAGTTTTTCCGTAGAATATTTAATTAAAATAATAATAATAATAATTTGTTCTTGCTCTGCCTTGAAGGTGGGCTTGTGTCGTCCTGGAGATTACGGGTCAGATGTTTCTCACCTAAACCTGCACAAAACCTTCTGCATCCCTCACGGTGGAGGAGGGCCCGGCATGGGGCCAATTGGAGTGTAAGTCAGTGTATATAAAGGGAGAAATGGTGAATAGTTTGATGTGAATTTGTTTATAAAAGAAAAAACCCTCTCAGAACAGTGTGTGGTTTTTTTTTTTTTTTTTTTTCTTCTTCTTCTTGTTCTTATTTTGTGATGATTCTCTGACCCGACAGTATATTCATCTATTTCTTATCAGGAAGGCGCACCTTGCCCCCTTCTTACCGAGCCACCCGGTGGTTTCCATGCAGTCAGTGAACATCAGCAGCTCACTGGGCACCATCAGCGCAGCTCCCTGGGGCTCCAGCGCCATCCTGCCAATCTCCTGGGCTTACATTAAGGTCAGCACCGATAAATAGAGTTGAGACCACATTGAAACAGCTTCTTTCCACTAATCTGTTGGCATGTTATAAACTTTGTTACTTAACCGTGTGTGTTGTGTTTTTTTTAAAGTCTACAGTCACAAGTCATTGAAAACTTCCTGGGCTCTGTTTTTGTCACATGAGTAGTGGTCACCTGGCTCTGACTTCAACTTAAGACAACATGAACAAAAGTGTTAATTTGTGATAAACATCCTGGGAAAGAAAGTCATATTAACTTTAACAGCTACTCTACATAGCTGATACATTTTGAGGCAGCAGCCCACCACCCAAACCCCACCCTGTTTACCAGGAGGCGGAGGAAATAGGCACATTATATAAAAAGAAAAGCAAAAAAGAGGGGCAGTTGTTGGACAGAGTGCTAATACTGCTAATAAAGAAAAATGTTATATTAAAGCTGTAATAAAATGTTCTTTTGAACATTGGGGTTTTTTTGAAGCCCAGATGCTTTTAATTCTGTTTTGTTGTTTAGATGATGGGATCCAAGGGACTGCGGCACGCTACAGAAGTGGCCATCCTTAATGCCAACTACATGGCCAAGAGGCTGGAAAGTCACTATAAAATCCTTTACAGAGGCAGGAAAGGTATGGTGCCGTCTCTGTGGCCGTGTAGTGATGTACTCTCATTTTAAAATAAATAAAACCGCATAACTAACTTTATCGGGGTTTACCCTCCTCCTTTTTGTGCACAGGTTTTGTAGCCCATGAGTTCATTCTGGATGTGAGGCCATTCAAGAAGACAGCTAATATTGAGGCTGTTGACGTGGCCAAGAGGCTGCAGGATTATGGTAGGCTGATCGATATATAAATTTCCCCTTCATAATTTTTATCCGATGCATATAGATACCTATTGTATTACTAGTAGTAGTATTATATATTTTCTTCTCTACTATTTGTGTCTAGGTTTCCATGCACCCACTATGTCTTGGCCAGTGGCAGGTACTCTTATGATTGAGCCTACAGAATCGGAAGATAAGGCTGAGATGGACCGTTTCTGCGACGCCCTGCTAGCCATCAGACAGGAGATCGCAGAAATCGAGGAGGGAAGGATGGACTCGCGCATCAACCCACTTAAGGTTTCTGTGCTGAAAACATACCATACAGTGGTTAATATAAAGCTGTGATATCTGAAGTCGTCATGCAAGTGTGTGTGTGCGTGCGTGCAGATGGCCCCTCACTCTTTGGCGTGCATCTCAACGTCCAGCTGGGACAGACCCTACTCCAGGGAGTGTGCTGCCTTCCCCTTGGTGAGTACCTTTATCCCATTAGACTTATTCGATGCCCCACACTCCAACTTTAGTTTTTGCAGAGCCAAAGATCAAGTTTTAATTCTTTGTCTTTGATTTTGATTCCTGCATTCTTAAAATTAGCAAATGACTACAACTGACTTGGTATGGATATTGTAAATTTTTGTTGTCCTTTATTTAAATTTAAAAAAAAAAAAAAAAACTTCAATTATGTTTCCTTTGTTGCAGGAAAAAATGCATAATATGAAATCCCTGTTACTTTTGGGAAAGTCAAACTCGGTGAAAGCAGCTGTACTGTTTAAAGAACTTGTATTTGTCGCCCTCTAGTGGTGAAAAATAAGAAGTGTAGTGTCTCATGTCCTGTAGCCAACAACTTTTTCCAGATTACTTAGCAATAGATTTTTGTTTTTAATTAAGTTATAGATTCCCTGATTTGGTCAACATTGGTAATGGGGTTTGTTGACTGTTCACATTTTACATTTAATGCAAAGCTGGCTACTTGAAATGAGCTTTGTATAAATGTATTGTTTGAATTTTTTGACCCCTCTTTTCTTCCTTCTTCACAGCCCTTCATAAAACCTGAGACCAAATTCTGGCCGAGCATCTCCAGGATCGATGACATCTATGGCGACCAGAACCTCGTGTGCACCTGCCCACCCATGGAGGTGTATGAGTCTCCATATGAGGAGAAGAGAGCCTCCTCCTAGATACTCTCTGTGGCTCAGTCCCATTGTCCAGCCAGCGCACAAAACCTCCAATTTTAAACATCTGTGATTTTTATAGAAGTTCTATATAGTGGTAAATTTCCTCAAAACCTGCACTAGGGCTCTGAAATCTCCAGGAGAGCCCTCGAGTATCTGATTTTTAAGTGAGGCAGATCTGACCTGCCGCTGATGTAACAGGTGGAAAAGAGTGCGAGGTGGATGTTGGGACTGGCCTCTCTCTGACTGCACCCTTTTTGTGGGGTTGTAGGCTTTTGCCCTGACTTGAACTACTCAAATTGACCAAAGGTGTGACTTATTGCTATTCCAAGCTTGTGAAAATAAGCGCACCCTTCAACACAGAGGCCGCTCCATAGCCCACCTCTGAAATGCTGTACTTTAAGCCAAGTGCAGATAATGTGACATCTGTAATTGCTCTTGGTGCCTCTGTTCTGTGTAAAATAACTGCTTTAATTTCAACATTTTTTTTTTTCCCAACTGTCAGTATAAGAGTAATTCTTAAGCCTTTTTTTGTAACACTTTATAATAACCATCAATTGAATGATTAATTGATAATTAAACTTTAGTTGATTCTGTTAAGCTGTGAACTTAACTGGTATGTAAACAGTCATCTGGATGGCAATTGTAAAGTCTGAAATGATGTTTATACTAGTTGTTTTACAGAGTAAGTATGCAAGTGATGTCGATGGAGTAAATGCTGTAGACTGTAAATATGGAGGTCGTACATTTACCTGCTTCACTGGCAATTTGGTTTTGTTTTCAGCATCTCCAACATCCCGGTTTTTGCTTTGCTGGCAGTTTGGTTCAGTTTAAGCACCAAAAACTAGTTGGTAAAGTTTAATGACTGTGTTTTAGGTTTAAATATCGGGCGTTGAGAGTAACACTATTTTTACTGTTGACGTACTTTACGGGACCAACACTAATAGACACTGCGCGCACCAGCGGGTTTGATTAAACAGCAGTATTTTATGAATCTTTTATTTATCACACAAATTAATTTTGTAAATAACAGCCATTACGTTGTTTGACGGTAAGTTAATTAAACATTACACAATTATCAGGTCACAAGTGATGGTTATTTTAAGGTGTTACTTTTTTGTGAATATGTCTCTTTTATTTGAAAATGTTTTTAATGTAGTGACCAAGTAGGTAGTCCTCATTTAAAATCAGTTTTTCTAATCTAAAGTATTTGTCTGTAGGAAAAATGAATGTATTAAAAGCATTCTCTCCAAAGTGTGTACATGTTTTGTATGAAGATTAACAAGATGCACTTAGTAAACTACTCAATAAGACATTTTGCCAAAAAACTATGTATATAATTGTTTTTTGTGTACTTAATCTCAACATGTTATTTTCCACAAATGAAAGAAGCTGATATTTCCCATCGTGCGCCCTCCCATCAGCCTGGACCATCAAAAACCTTCAGAAAGGGCACACGATCTTATTAATGCAGTGTAAAATGATTTTTTTTTTTAATTTTTTTTTTTTAGGAAATGCTTGCCACTAAAATTAAATTCATGACGGAAGTGTAAAGACTTATTGTTTTAAAGTATTTCACAAGTGCTGTCAAACAGATGAATTTTAAGAGCTTTTCCAAACATCAAAGTCTTAGTTTCTATGTTACTTTCCACACACAAACAAAGCAATTTCACAAAAACTACCAACGTCGCAATTATTAGCCTCCTGATGCTAACAGTGAGTCATGTCAGTTTTACTGGACACCGCCTGCAGTTCTCAACAAGTTTCACACACGTCTTCTGAGCAATCCCAGCTGTTTCTTCTCTGGCAAATCTCTCTCCAGATTTCACTTAATTTCTCAGATTTTCAGAGGGATTCAAGCCGGGCTTTGTGCAGGCCAGTAGGTAAATATAATAAACACCTGTTGTCCCCACATTACACCAAAATCCATCACACTGTGGAACCCTTAAGTGCTCTACTGTGCTGTACTTCCCGGATCCCCCCTATGCCATCTTCATGAAAGGGCTTTCAGGAGTATTTCTGCACTCCTTCACTGTTCGGTCACTGTTCATTTCCCTTTACAACTTTCCATTTGCTTTCATGATAACCGGATAAACAAACATTCTTAACTTAACCTTGACTTATTTACCATTTAAATTATATAAACAAAAAAATTAATCGGTAAATTATTTGGTATATCAATTGTGACAAAATCTCCATCAAACAGATGAATGACCCCAAACTGGACTGTAACATGTTTTTTTTAATGGTCCTTGAAATGATAAAAATCAGTTTCTTAGCAAATACTGACATGTTTAAACACGTTTAAACTGCCTAACCTCAAACTTATTTTCTTTTATGAACTGACTGTTTCAACTCCAGCAGAACATGTTTTGCCATATGAAACCAGCTGAAGCTGGTTTGAGAAACTAATTACATAACATAACATGAGTAATTTGCACAGCACATACCACAGATCCCCGCCCACACACTCTGCAAATGTCCCCCTGAGTGTTTCAGTGGCTCTCCATGATAAGTCTTTAGCTTTAGAAAGGCAGACCTGACCAAGACGCTAGATAACAAGAGGACACAGATTTATTTCTTAACAGTTCCCGTAGCAGTTTAAAATGTCCCATAAATGCCCCATTTACCTCACACATATTAGATAAACAGTTTAAGACCAAGCGGAAACACAAACTCGGCCTCAGGGTGTCACAAACTAGTGTACTTCTAGCGACGATCCCAAGCCTGGATAAATGGGAGGGTTGTGTCGGAAAGGGCATCGGATGTAAAAGTCGGTGCCAAATCAAACACGTGGATCATCTACTTCGGCAAATCCTCTGGGAAAATAGAAGAGTAGCCAGAAGTACCCACGAGATATATAAAGATAAATGTCTGTGCTTAAAAAAAAAGTAACCTGAAGCCATGAACTGTGACGGCTAACTAGCTGCATAGCTGCGTGTCCTCTTTTCAAGTCTGAACATTTACAGTTCACTACATATACCATAAAAACTGCACCATAAAACATGTTTCTGATTTGACAGAAATGAGGCTTGTTGATTTTAAACCACTAAAAAAATCATAATGCATGTTTACAAAGATTGAAGAGTCCTCTTATTACACAGGAAAAGCTCATGTGGTTAGAAAAGGGTCATGAAAGTTCTAAAAACTACATATGTTGTGCCTTTCAGCAGCACAGAAAGCACAAGTGGTGAAATATACCTGAATTGTGTAAAGCTTATTGGTCAGGTTCAGAAATATTCAAGTCCAAACCATATAAACTCATGTCCTTTTATCAGTAATTTACCTGCTATATTACAGTGACACAACTCTGGTGGTATTCTATATATTTCATTGTAATATTTTCAACTGCATTAAAGGTCCAAAAACCATCAATTATGACTCTGATGTAATTATTTTTCCTCTTAAAATAGATTCTTCCTCTTAAAATAGATTCTTCCTCTTAAAAGCATTTCACTGAGCCACACCGCTTTCCTGGGTGACCTGATAAAGATGGGGACTCTAGTGTCGCACTCCCCCCATAAAAACTATTCATTCTTATTGCTATAAGCAAATATACAGTTTACTCCTGCTTGTGTAATGTTAACTAAATAATATACTGCTTGAGGTAGTTATTGGAATTATAAAGGCCAATTTGGTACCATATGAGATTTGCTTCAGCAACCACCCCCCCTCCAAGAAACAGATGAATTTTGGGAATGAGTTCCTCGTGAGTATATACATCATCAGCCTTGTTATTTAAACTCTAGTCTGCTGGAACTACTTTCAGTCACTTCTGCAGATGAAGACCTGCCTCACATCTGCTACAGACGTACAGCTGCAGTGTTTCAGTTTGGTAATTCTGCTTGTTTTATTTTTAAAGACCAAAGTATTTATTTTTACTCAGATGACGTGGTCCTCTGGGCTAACTTTGGATAATTATAGTGTCACAAGTTTGCAGCCCATTAACGATGGGTTATACAATTCTGATTACAAAATGTGTGACTGCACAAAAGTTCAAGCTGAAACAATACAGCTCTTTTTTCTGATATCTGTTCCCTGATGTGTCTGAAAATCTGTTAAGGGTTTCGAGTAATAAGCTGGTTCATTCCTCTGATTGAACATAGAAGAATAAAGCCTAATGAGACCTGAAAAGCACGAGAATAAATTCACCAGGTCATCTCACACAGGGCATACAAAACCTGTTTAACTAGGTCAAATCACCTATCTGCTGGCAGAAAACTAAACATTTAACAAATCAAACTGCCTTCCTGGCAGCCCACAAAGACTACCATGCATGAAGTGTTGAGACATTTTTTGTCTGTAGAGTAACCACTCATTTGATCTACAAATGGCAAAGCAGTTATTTTGTACTCATTTTTATAATAACAGATCAATCATATGGAAAATGCAGAGACTTCTCTACATTTATCTCACTTCTTCAAGTGCATAAAATTTAAAAAAGCAGCTTCAGATGAGGTGCCAACAATCAGAACCTGTTTGGGGTGTGACATCTAAAAAACTGACAAAGGCTTTCAGGCCAAAGAATGAAGTTAATTAAGAAGTAAGTCATTCCACCGTAAGCCAAATTATCTGCAATCAATCACAGTATCTCCAGTTAACTCTTTCAGTCTGCCAGTGAACATACAACACATGTTTAGCTGTGAACAATAGGACTGTAAGACTGCAACACTGAAAAATCACCCCAAAGATTATTATCTTAAAAGTTTGCCTTACACAGAAGTTTGAGTTAGTCTGTCAGAATTTTGCGATATCTAACGTGAAATCTGCCTGTCAATAAATGCTTTTTGTCAGTGGTGGAAACGAGCTTCGACACATATTCACTGAGAAGCAAACAAGTGAAAATGAAGTGAAAGTGTTCTTTTTGGCGGATCCTTTGTTGTCACACTGACTCTGGTGACTGAGCTGAAAACCCCATCATATCAAGTAGTCTGATGCGAGGCCATCAGTTTAACTGCAAGCAGATTTCTGAACAGGAACACCAACGAATATCTCAAAACAGGCAGGACACACAAAAAACCCCCCTAACACTAAAACATCCTGAAACTGAAACAATTCTGCACAGAAGAAAAATTTCACATTTCATTGAGCTGATACAACAGACGGGAAGAAGAAGAGTGCTGCTTCTGATGGTGCTTTCTCTACACATAACTACTAATTTTCTATTTTGAATAAATAATTAAAAAAGCTAATTTTCTTTGTGTTTGTGTTCAAGTATGCCACACGTATCTGTTAGGATCCTTTCATAGAGGATTCCATGCTTGGTTATTCCAATGAAATGAAATTTCCAAGTGATGCACTTACCTTCCTACATCACTACAGGTCCTTCTCAAAAAATTAGCATATTGTGATAAAGTTCATTATTTTCTGTAATGTACTGATAAACATTAGACTTTCATATATTTTGGATTCATTACACACAACTGAAGTAGTTCAAGCCTTTCATTGTTTTAATATTGATGATTTTGGCATATATAACTCATGAAAACCCAAAATTCCTATCTCAAAAAATTAGCATATTTCATCCGACCAATAAAAGAAAAGTGTTTTTAATACAAAATAAGTCAACCTTCAAATAATTATGTTCAGTTATGCACTCAATACTTGGTTGGGAATCCTTTTGCAGAAATGACTGCTTCAATGCGGCGTGGCATGGAGGCAATCAGCCTGTGGCACTGCTGAGGTGTTATGGAGGCCCAGGATGCTTCGATAGCGGTCTTAAGCTCATCCAGAGTGTTGGGTCTTGCGTCTCTCAACTTTCTCTTCACAATATCCCACAGATTCTCTATGGGGTTCAGGTCAGGAGAGTTGGCAGGCCAATTGAGCACAGTAATACCATGGTCAGTAAACCATTTACCAGTGGTTTTGGCACTGTGAGCAGGTGCCAGGTCGTGCTGAAAAATGAAATCTTCATCTCCATAAAGCTTTTCAGCAGATGGAAGCATGAAGTGCTCCAAAATCTCCTGATAGCTAGCTGCATTGACCCTGCCCTTGATAAAACACAGTGGACCAACACCGGCAGCTGACATGGCACCCCAGACCATCACTGACTGTGGGTACTTGACACTGGACTTCAGGCATTTTGGCATTTCCCTCTCCCCAGTCTTCCTCCAGACTCTGGCACCTTGATTTCCGAATGACATGCAAAAGTTGCTTTCATCCGAAAAAAGTACTTTGGACCACTGAGCAACAGTCCAGTGCTGCTTCTCTGTAGCCCAGGTCAGGCGTTTCTGCCGCTGTTTCTGGTTCAAGAGTGGCTTGACCTGGGGAATGCGGCACCTATAGCCCATTTCCTGCACATGCCTGTATACGGTGGCTCTGGATGTTTCTACTCCAGACTCAGTCCACTGCTTCCGCAGGTCCCCCAAGGTCTGGAATCGGTTCTTCTCCACAATCTTCCTCAGGGTCCGGTCACCTCTTCTCGTTGTGCAGCGTTTTCTGCCACACTTTTTCCTTCCCACAGACTTCCCACTGAGGTGCCTTGATACAGGGCTGGGAACAGCCTATTTGTTCAGAAATTTCTTTCTGTGTCTTACCCTCTTGCTTGAGGGTGTCAATGATGGCCTTCTGGACAGCAGACAGGTCGGCAGTCTTACCCATGATTGCGGTTTTGAGTAATGAACCAGGCTGGGAGTTTTTAAAAGCCTCAGGAATCTTTTGCAGGTGTTTAGAGTTAATTCGTTGATTCAGATGGTTAGGTTAATAGCTCGTTTAGAGAACCTTTTCATGATATGCTAATTTTTTGAGACAGGAATTTTGGGTTTTCATGAGTTATGTATGCCAAAATCATCAATATTAAAACACTGAAAGGCTTGAACTACTTCAGTTGTGTGTAATGAATCTAAAATATATGAAAGTCTAATGTTTATCAGTACATTACAGGAAATAATGAACTTTATCACAATATGCTAATTTTTTGAGAAGGACCTGTATATGTGAGTATAGATTATTTATAAAAATACATGAAAAAATATCAGCTGATATCAGTATGAGCCCCTAAAAAACAGTATGCACCCCCAACTCTGCTGGGTTCTCCCTTTATGTAATAGTGTCTGACTCGGCTTTTGCTGTTTGCTCCTGCTGGTCGATGGCACAATAAACTTGAGGCTCTGCTGCTTCTCTCCTCCTATGAACCAGGCGGTCGACCAAGACGACAAACGCTGCGGACACAATCAGGCAGACGCCCGAGAGGTAGAAGGCGACGCTGTAGTTGTTTGTGTAATCCACCAGCCAGCCTGCACAGGTAATCCAGGACAAGAAGAAACATCACACCACCAGTGCTGATGAATAAATGAACACGGGTATGCGTTCATGCAGAGAGATGTTTGAGACATCTACTGTAAAAGAGGTTTTGTTCTTTGATGACGCAGGACTTCTAACAAGCAGTCTTATTATTTGACATAAAAGCCAACAAGATCATGTCACGTCAGATTTAAATATTTAAAGACCATAAAAAATGTAAATTTTTTTTGTATCTGCTCTGTAATGTTTAACTGAACAGTTCACATCTGCTAGATGTGGCTAACAAACTGCTGAGTGCACCTGGAGCCATGAGATCACAGCTATGCACAGCAGCAGCTCTGTCACACATCATAATGTCAAAATGTTTAGGTTTACTTCAAAAGTAAAGGAGCTAGTGCCGTTTTTATGTCAGCAAAACCTGCACCTTGAATTAATATTAATAACTATATAAATAAAATTTAATTTAACTGAACTAAGTTGAAATAAAATTGTGTGTGTCTGGCTTTATCTTCATATGAACTAGTTCTTATATAGCACTTTTCTACTCTATTTAATCTTGAGCACATTTCTATCTTTAGCAAAAAGTATCAACATTTCATATTAAAGTCAGTCTTTTCCAGAATCTGAATCAGACTGGTGAAGACTCCAATCTGATCCACTGGATGGCTTTGTAAAATGAGAATTAAGACATAAATTTGGGACTTTTAACTCTATTTTCATTCAGTTTACACCTTTCCAATAGATAAAGACCTCCCCTTTATGGCCAGTTATACTTGACCAAAGTAACTAAGTTTTTTATTTACACATATACGTTTCAGAATTTAAGCCTAAAGAGCCATGTTTTTGTTTATTTACAACAGCAGCTTTATTATACAGAAAAACTAAGAGATACTGTTGAGATTGCGTTTCTTTTTTTATATTAAGCTATCTCAGGGATTAAATGAGTTAAATATCTGTACCCTGATAGAAAGGGCAGTTTCACTGGCCTGGTGCACATGATCTCAAAGATGGTTTTAAATAAACTGCAGTAAAATTCATCAAAGTCAAAACGTAAAATAAAAAAGCACTAAATGATCCTCATTCAGTGAATTGTTTTGCGACATTTGTAGTTCCATAACAAATAACAAAAAACATAATTGATAATCTGCATTACCTGCAGCAGGTGGACCAGTGAAGCCTCCAATGCTCCTTAAAAGCATAAAGAGCCCGAGTCCACTGTCGAATCCCTCCAGGGTTACAATGTCCACAATAGCTGTGACGTGAATTGCCACCACACAGCCAAACAGGAAGCCGTAGAGTGAGGCGAACACCAGAATGGCCCAGTAGTTTTGGCTGATGGGCAGCAGCAGGAGCACCACGCCAAGGAGAGTGGCCACCATGGTGAGCAGTTGCAGGTTTCTTACCAGCCTCATGTTGGCGATCCACCCACAAATCAGCCTCCCTGCCAGGTCAGCTAAAGCCAGAACAGAAAGAATCATAGCAGGCCAGTACTTATCCATGCCCAAGCTGCTAGCAAAGGGGACCAGAAAAAGAGGTGGGATGAAAAACCCTGCAGCTGAAAATATTGCAAACAGGATGTACAGAAAAAATTCTGGTTTTCTCATGAGGGAGCACTGGAAGAAGGTCCTTCTCTTTGCTGGGAGTGTGGTTGTATCTCCCTCTAGACTGTCTTTGGTGTCCTGTGCAGGAGTTGTGGTCTTCTCCAGGGGTCTCATGAGTGCACCACACACACACAGGTTCAGCTGAAGGCCTCCAATGATGAGCAAAGCACCCCGCCAGCTGTAGGTGTCAATGAGCCACTTGAAGAACGGACTGAATATAACAGCAAAGACGCATTCACCTGAACTGGCGATGGCAAAGGCAATGGGACGCCATCGTACAAAGTAATGGCTCACCATGCTGTTGGCAGAGATCCAGGAGAAGGAAAGACCTGTTCCTGGAAAAAGAGATGATGAAAATTATTAACCACTCACTATTTTTTTTATAAGACTCAGGTCTGCCAGTATTAGCATTACTTACATGTCCCAGATTCGTTTTAATTGTAGCACGTCACTTTTAAGGACATGTGTGTGTCACTGTAAGTCTTTGCATATTGTTTCATACTGTTTTGTCTGTTTCAAAATGCAAACATTAAAAGAGTCCATTGCAATTGTAGTAGTAGTGCTGCTGGTGGAAAAACAAATGCCTCTGTTTGAGTGTTTTTTAACATGAAGTGGAACGTGACAATTATCCCCAAAAATCACAAAATATTGAACTTTTAGTAGCAGTGATACTTTCCTTTTCTGCCCTAAAAATCAGCTTACAAGGTTAGTTTTTTCATTCAAACCTTCAAAATGGTTCAATTCCATGACCAAATGATCACCAAATTACAGAAATGCTTAGTAGGATTTAGAGTATGTCCTGGGTGTTCTACCTTGCAGGATGCCCATGGTGAGATAGAGCCAGGGCAAACTGAGGTCCAGTGAAGCCAGCACCATCCCGAAGGTAGCCAGCAAGCCTCCGAGCATGATGACTACTCTCTGAGAAAACTGTAAGGTCATCGCACTGGCTGCTGGAGCTGCAGAGAGAATAACAATGGCTCTACGAAAACGCCTTTGGTTTAAAAACAACAGATTGAAAACCACTTATTTACCTCCTAGATGAAGCATAGCAATTGTTGTGGAGGTCACCCAAGAGGTGGTGCTGGCCTGTACTCCGAAGTGATTCTGGATTTCAATGAAGAAGTGTCCAAAGTTTTTGAGAACAGCAGCAGTAAGGCCCATGGTGAAGAAGGCTGACATGACCACCACCCAGCCATACCCGCCGTCGGGGGGTTCAACTTTTCTGGACTTCATCTTTTAAAATTTTTCTGCAGGCTTTTCTCCTGCGGATGAAAAAAATCTCCAGTTACGGCGGCGATCAGAAACTTATCAGAAGTGAAAAACTATACAACTGTATGAGTGACTACACAGGGGTGTGTCTAAAGGGAGTGTATGGGGTGGCACAACCCTCTCTGAAAGCTCTTGTCTCTTCTCGCTATAGACTACTATGTATTAAGTTGGATTATGACTTTTACTTAAGTAAAATAATTTCTAAATTTTAAGCTAAAAAGCAGGTATCATGCAGAAACTGTTGCTGTGAAGGACTTTTCTGCTTGTTTTTTAAATGTATTTTGTTAGAGAATCAGCAGTTGGTGACCTGTTGTGCTTCACTTGTGGTGTTGCCAGTTTATCAAGATCCTCTTGGCAAATCAAATGTGTTTGGCACAGTGGCGTATTCAGATGAGGAATCTGCTTGTTAAAGCAAACAAACAGGACAACCTTCAAACTGGAGAGTCTGCTGCTGACGTAAATGAACCTCCTTCCCTGTATGCTGATGCGGAGATGTGGGTAAAAGAGGGTGACTCGATGCAGATGATGCTTCACAGAAAACAAAAAAAGTCCATCTTCAAAGCAGAGGTTTTTCTGAGTTTGATATGATATTTATTTAAGCTTATATTTTTCAAACTGATAGCACTTTGTGCTGTTGAAATTTGAGCTCATTTTATATTAAATATTAATGGTATGTGGAGGAGGGTATTTAAGTCTTGCGTATTAAAACTTTAGTTACATTTAATTGCATCATCTTTATCTGAAGAGGAAAATCCGAGAGTGAGAATATTGTGCATATTAATTTTATTAAATATACTTTAAGGTGTTCTTGTAAAAGCTGTGGCTACAATAACTGTAATAACTGTTAATAATTATTCTATAAAACTTACACAGACAGGAACAAGCTCAGAGTATAAAGGAGGTCATTGACGATCCTTTTTGTTTTGGGAATATGCTTATCTTACACTTCAAATTATTATATGTTTATATGCCTCTCGCTTGTTAAAGAGTCTTTTTTAATTAATAGAGGTATTTAAATGTTCTAAATACCTTTCTGTGGGTGCCACCCCACTTGAAAAGTCCTGGAGACGCCCCTGGTACACAGTACTTGTTTTTTCATTGGAAAAAGAAAGGTTTGTCTGAATAAGCATGTTTTACGGGGTTAATTAATTACAATTTATTATACAAAAATTGTATCATCCCTATTGTTTTTTTTTTTTTTTTAAATATTTATTTCTAACATTAACATTTCTAACATTTGCAGCCCGGTTTCACAAGCTTAGCTCCCAATGAGCGGACTAAACATTTAAAATAATGTTTGATCAGCATCATTTGTCTTATTGTCTACAGGGCTGGTACACTCACTGCGTCTCCTTCACATTAAAGGTATTGACATCAGCCTAGCTAAAAGTCAAAGTTTTAAACAGAAAAAAGTGGAAAATCACCTGCCAAGCTAACGTCCTGTCCTGTTATTGTCCTTCCCCGGGTCTTCTCGGAAAATCTGCTGCTAACATACCGGCTTTTGTACTGTGGTGAAGTCGCATCTGCGCTGTGAAATCCAGCTCTCCTCGGAATTAAAGTGCGCTCTTATTTGGACGTTTGTGGTGACTGAGAGGACAGAAAGAGGTTACAGTAGGGATGTGTGCCATTTAACTTTAAAGATTTCTTCGCAGTTATCAAAACCACGATAGCTCACAACCTTTAATGTCCGTTTTAAACACATAAGTCCGCCTACCATCATTAGCGAGTATGAAGTCACAGCTCAAACGTCGTCATCCGGATTTCAAAATAAAATATCAATTTCCATATACGTTGTATTATCTGTTGCTTTTGAATTAGCAAGTAAAAGGCAATTAGACATGTAAAGAGCGATTCATATTTACCGTGGAAAGTTACATGCAAGGTTCCTTTGTAAAGAGATCGGTGTGACCTTTTCCACAAAGTCTATATATAGCTTTTAGCAGTTTGAATCAGCAGCCAATGGACGTCAACTTACACCAGGAGGAGGAAAAAATGAAAACAGCAGTAAAATAAAGAATGTGATCTTTTTATTAAAAAAACAAAACAAAAACAATCACTATTGGACTCCAAAGAAGTTGACATTTCTGGATTTTTGACCTATTCTCTCTTTTTGCTGGAGTCACAAAATCAGAACAAAGTACTGTATGAGTAGCAGCAGAGTCTAATCTAGAGAGCCATGTGAAGCACATGTGAAGAGAAATAATCTGTAACGGCACAGAGGGAATCAAAAACTTTGGGGAACACATCCACTAATCACCTTGACACCAATCCCAGATGATCCTTTCATCTCAAGGCAGCATTTTCAGTGAGAGCAACATTTCCAAGCGACTTCTTCCCAGAATCAGCTTTATGTGACTTTCTTACCTGGGCTATTGAGCGTGCACCAAGACATAAAGACACTGGTGTAAATGTTTGTGAATCTTCAGTCATTCATTTTTTGCTGTTGCTTGGAAGGTTTTCATTTGTCACCATCTAATAACCGGCCCTATTAACAGCACAATACTTTATGCTGAAAAATGGCGTTAAAAGGAACTGAACACAAAAAAAAAAAAAATCTGCGTAACATATACACAGTTGAATTATACCGTTTAATTTTCACACAACCTCTTACACTGCAAACAAAACAATTCTTAAAATAATTTTTGCACATACTTCATTTACAATAACATGGCAGTTCAAATATAGTATTTAGTTTAATTTTACAAAATTATAAAATTTTACTGGACATATATACACAAATATACTGTAGGTATATACAAACATACATAGAAAAACAGCTTTTGTCTATTTCTCTGGTTGGACAAGGACAAGAAATGGCAAGAGCTAGCCCTGCTAGCTGTTTGTATAGACACAACAGGCACTCACTCTCACACAAACACATGCTTGCACACAAAGAACTTGTTCGCCACAAGCATCTGTAGCTTTAGGCCTGGCAACAGTCTACTCACAGTCTAACACCTCAAAACTTTTCTGTTACAAATTTGACCAAACAGATTCAGAATTCAGGAACATCACCTTCCACTTTCAAACCATCCAAGCTCCTCCTCCATTTCCACTGTGCTGTGGGCCAACACGTGGCATCACAACAGAAAATGGAGGTTGGGCACCTTGCTTAAAAGGCACTAGTTTATAAGCAGGCTCTCGTTCCAAACCTCAACTCTTCCATTTGCAAGCTGCTCTGCCACATGCTGGGATCCATCAGGAGAAGGACCTAACTTTGGGCGTTGTCCCTTTGCCACAAGTAGGGCAATAATATTAAGAGCATCTCGGGTGAAGAGGAGCAGGGCACTTTGGGTGAATTTAAAACTCTTTACTGTCCCTGAACAGGTCGATGCGCAGAGCCAGCTCCTTGAAAGAAGGGCGCAAACCAGGATCTTTGTCCCAGCACTCCTCCATGATTTCATGTATCTGAGAAAGAGTAGGACACGAACAATTAACAAATAAACAAACAAACAAAAAAAAACTACTGGTAGTGATTTGATTCCTTATATGGAAACGGAGTCATAACAATCAGAAGGATTTCTGTTGATTTTCCTGATGACTAACAACAAAACTCTTGAATGTCTAAACTATTCTCAATGGGCAACTTGTTGAAGCTCAAATTGAACTTAGAATGGGGAAAAAGATGATTTAAGTGACTCTGAATGTGGCACAGCTGTTGATGCTAGACAGGCTGGGAATTTCACACACCTGTAGAAACCACTGGTAGTCATCAGTGCTTCCCCTCAGCCTCCTAGTAGACACATCTATGGGATCAATTTCAAACTCCTATGCTGCTTTGTACTCAAGTTAAAACATTCACAGCCACAACCACAGTGTACCCATTTTCTAATAGTAGCTCAGAGCACGATAACACCACGTTACAAAGTTCTAACCATGTCAAACTCATTCCCCTAACATGACAGCGAGTTTACTGTAGTCAAATGGCTTCTGCAGTCACCAGATTTCAATCCAATAGATCACGTTGTAATTCGCATTATGGATGGTCAAGAAATATGTAGAAAGTGTGTTAAGCTGTCACATCAATATAGCTCTCTCTGAGGAATGTTTTCAGCAAACCTATGCAGGAAGAATTAGGCCAATCATGAAAGCAAAAGGGCATACAACCCAGTGCTAGGCAGGGAGTACCTAATAAAGTGGCAGAAAAAAGCATGAGTTCAATTTAAAGATACAATTGCTTGATGTGTAACTAAGCAACTACTTGGGAATAAAGCCATCCAGTGAGTTTGTCTATGTTGTGGTCGAAACTTGTTAGGGTTGATAACTTGACAAGAAAAACAAACAACCTCAAAACAAAAGAACAAACAGCAGAGCACGTTGATACCTCTGTAGGACATCCCAGGGGTTGAGGCAGCCTGCTGCCTGATTTGAGGAGCTCAATGAGGTGATAGACAATCAGCTGTCCTTGCTTGTCATTCCCCATCATGGCCATGAAAACCTGAGCAGGACGAAAGGAAAAAGCGTTTCAAATAGCTTGGTTTTCACCATATGACTTAAGCTATATAAAACTTAAGCTCTTGAGAAAGCGCAAGAATATCCTTACAGATAAAGCAAACTGAAATCTAATCTAAGACAAGTGAGGAATGAAGACAAGCGTGTTCATAAACTAACAGGAGTGTTATTACTGTTAACATAAATGGCAGCATGACTGGAACCAGCCTCTCCTTTACAAAATATAAAGTCACTTAGTGAATCAACAAAGTATAACTAAAATATAAAAAAATACACTTAAACATCTAAATAATTTTAATGATTAATTTTAATAAAATAATGTTACCAAAAAAAAAGAAAAAAAAAAAAAAAGAGGAATCATATCTCGGGCTCTCTGGAAACAGATGCTCTACCTAGAACGTGCATTTATGTGCACACCTCGACTCAGCGATGCTTCAGGTGAGGGAGGGAGAAACAAAAAGAGCCTCTTTTTTTCCTGGAGCAGTCAGATAACCTTTCAGTTGTTGCCAGGGTTCAAATGTTATGATTCATTTGGTTTCTTTTTTGTTTTTACAGAGTATGAATCACTGCATGATGTTAAAGGCATGCATTCTCCAAAAGACACATGCTGACAGGTCTGTGAAAACATATTTGTTCAGTTGGAGGGGGTTCCTTCAAATTTATTTAGCTTTTTTGTGTTTGAAGAGATTTCCTGGCTCACAATGAGCTTTTGGTGATGACTAAATGCTATTGTAAACATGCTCTGTTTTAAAAGGGAATTAACCGAGTTCACTTTATTTCACTTTTGTGCTAATGGCAGAGATGTGCAAATGAGGCCATTAGCACAGTTTAGACAGTAATATACTCACTGACTAGTCATTATCATAAATAACTGATGGATTAAAACTAACAGCATGTGTTCCAGTATGTTGCAGTATAGGTGGAGAGAAAAAGACCACTTGATGGGGTTAATTTTTTTTTTTTTTTTTTTTTTTTTTTTTAAATGTCTTCCAATCTGTTCCAGATTGTTGACAGGGCCACTATCAGCATACTCTTTCCCCCTTGAACACCTACTAGTAGTAACTCTTATATAGCTTACTAGGGCTTCACCAGGAATATATTGGCATAAAAGAAAACAAACCTCCACGAGTGATTATAAATGACTTTTAAACTAAAACTTTATTTAAACACAGATATAAACCTGAAACTCGGGTCTATGCATTTATGAAGGGGATTCAATATGATTGCTCTATTTTTCCAGGCGCATGAAAACTCCTTGAAAACTAATGTTTAGCTTGGTCAGGTGTAAAATTAAAAAAACAAAATACATATTTGATATGTGTGCGTTCTGAACACCATCTTATGTATTGTATTGTACCTGTTACTTCAAAACAGCAGACTAGCTTATTTCTGTTAGGTTTGAAAGAAAATCTGAATTCACAAAGAGTTTGAGGCGATTTCCACACACTCCTTTTTCAACATGAGAACCTTTTTTAACCAATGTTCCTACAAGCTCTGAAGTTAACCTGAAGGGTGTGACTCAAGGATTGTCCAGGTGTGAGTCAGGTAAATGTCACAACACTACTCCACTATTAACTAGAATACAAAAAAACACTATGGTGCAATGCCCAAAAGACAAAAGGCGATACAGCCCGCTAAAAATGGAATGTTCATCTGTTTGTTAGATGTTAGGGTGCAATGAGTGCATTTTGGTAATGTAATGTAATGTGCTCTTAAAACTCTAAAGTTACTGTCTTTTTTCTTTCTATACACACATAAAAACTTGAAATGCACTGTATGTATGATGTATTACTTACTGCAGGAGGACTGCAGTTCTTGTCACTGTGGGTGAAGAGCTCATAAAGTACAACTCCAAAGCTCCAGACATCCGACGCCACAGAGAACTTGCTTTCAGTCAAAGACTCAGGGGCATACCTGTGAAGCAGCACACCAGGTCACTCCATTTCTCTGAGGTTAATTTATAAGGCTACACTAAACTAAAAATAGAAGGAGGAGGATCACGCTTAAATTCTAAAACATAAACATATTCTGACCAGAATATGGGGCTCTCTCCCGGATCTTTGACCATGTAGTAGTCTTTGTCCTGAGGCAGAACTTTGGTGAGGCCGAAATCCCCGATTTTTACTCTGAGTTCGCTCTCCACTAGGATATTTCGTGTTGCCAAGTCTCTATGGATATACCGCTTACTTGATAGGTACTCCATACCCTATGCAAAGATGGAACAAAAACAAACAATCATATTTTATCACTAGTTTAAGTGGTCAGAAAAACAAAGAAACAAACAAGGGATAAACTGGCCATGTCTGCAGTACCTTGCAGATCTGAGAAGTGTAATGGACAAGCTTCTGATGGTCGATTCGCTCTCGGTTTTTTATGAGGTAATCTCGCAGACTTCCAAAGGGAAGATATTCCATGATGAGACGGAGGTTTCGTCGACCTGAAGAGAGGAAAATTAACAAAACACTAAATGCTAATCTGCAACCTAATTGTAGGAGGATATAATGAAGCAACACTGGGGAGGGTGGGGGGTACTGAAAAATATGTATGTCAATTATTTTTTCCAGTTGCAAATAGGACAAAGAAGTAGAAAATGTTTGTACGATGCATTTAGTTAATTAGTGAAAATGTAAAACTGTCTGTTTACTTTGTTTCTGTAAGAGAAAAACAAAGCTACAGAGATGCTGATCAAAAGTACCTGCACTGTAGCAAACACCCTTGTACTTGACAATGTTCTCATGCTGAAGAGATTTTAGGATCTCAATCTCCCGCTCAAAGTCTCGCATGTGTTCTGCGGTGCTGTGCTGAAGTTTCTTCACGGCCACGACCTCTCCGGTGTTGTCCTGCAGTGGGTCATACCGACACATCTCCACACTGCCAAAGTTTCCCTTGAACAGAAGAACAAATAATTGAGCTGTTGTTGTCTAGTCATAGTTTGATTTTTAATTGTACTGTATCCTTTTTGAATGCACATTTTGTTCAAAAATACCTCAACCTCCACATTTATCATACCTTGCCCAGCTGCTGTAAGAATATGAGGTGTCTCTCTTCAAACTGAGCTGGATCCTGATTGTCAAACCCACCAGATGCCCACGCAGAGCCCACTGTCCTATTTGGCAGGATGTCACTGTCCACGATCAACTCATAGTCTGGGAGGGAAGAAAGAAAGGAGAAAACTCTTGTGTCTGGATGGAAATGACATTGGACTTGTCTGGCCTTCCCAGGCATGAATCATAATTGAGGGATAACGGACACTTGGTTGCTTACACGAATGGATTTAAGCTGTTTGCGAAAATACCTATCTACCCACATATCTAACCTACTGTGACGTCACCTTTGGTTTGTGAAATCTCTTTTTTGTCATCAGGATCATGTAAAAACCAGCTGTGAAGGGGAGGGGTGGGTCTGACAGTGAAACTGCAGGCAGACCGACTCTAGGGTAAATACTATGGATGACCAAGATTTAAAAAGAGACTTAATTTTTCATTCAACACGACCCACTTCTATGAAACCGGAAGTTTGTTTTATTTTTTGCATCCACAGCTATATCCATCTGGTGGCCTCCAGCTAGAATCCAGGTTTAAGGCACTTCCACATTACTTTTTTTAAATGTTGTGACCCAGAAGATACTACATTCATGTTTCTGGCTATGTTTTTACAACTTCAGTTTAGTTTTTGAGGCGTCTACCAACCTGGTGTGAAGAGGCTGTGGAGGTCACGGATAACGGCACGAAACGTAGGCCTGAATGCGGGCTCATAGTCCATGCAGCTAGAAATCAGATTAGCCAGTTCAGTCCACTTTGGTGCAGGAAGCTGGTGGTGATCCATGTAAAACAGGGTTTTCTGGGACAGAAAATTGGGGATTAATGCCGGTGTGCAGATGCAGTGACTTAAAGCAACTCTTCAATTAGCATGCATTTATATGGAAACAATATATATATGAATATATGTTTTACATGTTGCCACTCAGCTTTACCTTGGAGTTGTCTAGTGTTGCTAAAGGTTTATCGCCACCACTGCAGATTTCCCACAGTGTAGTGCCAAAACTCCACTTGTCAGCAGCCAGACTCAGTTTGGCAGGGTCCTCAATACATTCAGGGGGCACCCAAGGGATCCTCTCAATGAGAACTGATCACAGACAAAAACATTTGACCTTCCACTTTTAGCTCTTCACTTACCAAATGCTTGCAGAACAAGACAGCAAATAACTAATTTTAGCTCTGTTTTTGTAACAAAATAGTAATAAAGCTCAGTGCAGTTACATCAATATATTAACTAGCTATCTACTGCCCCCTGCTGATATTCGGCACAACAGACAGACTCACTTTCTTTGGGCAGGACAGTGATGCTGATACCAGGATCACTTAGTTTGATGAAAGGTGGGTTCCCAGCCCTCCGATCCTCTTCTCTGATCAGGAGAACATTTTTTGCACACACATTCCCATGAACAAGATGTTTTTCTTCCTACAGGAACAGAAAAGAGAAGATATCACAATTTCTTATTAACAAAAAACTTCCTATATTCTTACATTTATTTTTTATAATGTACTTTAGTTTTAAAGTTTCACTTCTTTTTTTAAAAAAAAATGTTTCAGTACTAAACAGCTGTAAGCAACAAATAAATCTATATTTATCAATATTTTAGCAATGACATGACCTAAAATGAAGCGGCGCATATTTTCATACCAGGAAGTTCATGGCCCAGGCCAGCTGCTTCGCCACTTCAAGCTTCCACAGAAGGTTAATCGAGTTCTTGTTTTTCTTCAAGTAGGTGTCCAGTGAGCCGAATTTCACATACTCCTGAACCATGATGTCTGGAAAGAAGTTTAAAAAAATAAATAAATACAATGACTTAAAGATGTGGAAATTATGGTTTGTACAGTACAGCGATTTATAGATTTATTGCAAAAACCAAATTCATGAACTGAATGTCTAACAGAATCTCGGATGGGCTACAGTTCGGTTTTACATTACAATCAGTTACATGTTTTTAATATATACCCACTGAGTATATATAAAGAGTGGCTGTCACTTATCAGTCAGTGTGTCCTTGTCTTAAAGCCTCAATCTTTTTTCCAGTCGTCATCTTAACATAACAAGTAAACAGATCTGGTTTAAAAACTTAGCGACATTGCAGTCATACGGCAGCGACTTGGTAACATTTTCTAAACGACCATCATTTAGAAAATGACCATCATGCTGTACTCAGAAACAGCTGGTGATTGACACCATAAAGCCACTGGTCAAGTGTTTATTGACGTCATAGCTTGTGAAAGCTATGAGGGTAGCTTTCCTTTGGGCCAAAGTCCAACCAGGTCCAAATATACTCCCCGCCTACACAACCACTTTCACTAAAAACCTCCACAGTGGACTTCTGGCTGTTAAATAAACATGTTGACTCTTGAAGGTTTACACAACCAACAAAACCTCAGTTTACATTGAAATATTTACTGATTTCTTAGCTCAGCAAAAACTGGGTTTTGGCGTTAAAAAGTTCTGTATTAGGATTACTAGTACTACTAATCAGTACTTGGTTGTAAGTACTAATTAGTATTAACATTAAAGTCCAGCGACAAGATCATGTGTAAGATGTGGGAATTTTGGCGACTGACCCCGTTGCATATGGATTTCTCGGACTACCTTTCTCAAGGATGTATGAACAGCCAATTTCAGCTTTAAACTCTGGTCAAGATTGTGGTAAATCACGGTGCATAGTTGGCACATTAGGCTTAATGACATGGCTCAAATTGTTTGTCAAAAAAATAGCTACTGAGATGACTTACTCTCTTCTCCACAGACACAAACGCCGTAGTTTAGAATAAGGTGTACGTGAGACAACTGGCTCATCATGCTGGCGGCTTCAAAGAACGACTGCAGGACAAGAAAAAAAAAACAAAACAGGAAAATATATATTTATTTGCTGATGAAAAGAAAAAAAACCCCCAAACAAAACTATATTACATCAGTGGTTTAGCTATATTTGTCTGACAAAACCTAAGATTAGCTCCAATATTACTCCAAGAATACCTCCTATTCTAAGGCTGCGCAATGAATAATCAAATTAAATTTAGGGCTTCCAATAATTATGAAACCATGTTTGAGATAAAATTCATTTTTGCAGATCCTGTTATGCATTGGTGATCTTGTTTTATCTTGTTTTGTTTGTCTTTCTTTTACAATGATGCACTTTTGCCCCTTTCTAAAAAAAAACCCAAAAACCAGAAAAAACCCCAAGTGACTCAAGGCAACAAAATAAAAAAATAAAAAATAGCTACCCTCCCCAGCAAACAGTCACAAAAATAGAGCCAAATGACGCTTTTATAAGGCAGGAAAAGCCTATAAAAAGAAGTCACATGGCTCCTGCCTGAAATTTCCACTGTTAAAGAAATATGCCAGTAAAGGGACTCAAGAGCGGTGGTGTAAAGTTCCAGTGTTTTGGCTGATGATCTAAAGGACACCACAAAATGAATTCAACTAACTACCAGTACTAGTCGAAGCCTTTGTTATGCCCCCTGACGTAAATATACTAGAAAATCTGGGCAATCACACAAATTTACAAAAATCAACGCCTATGTAAGCAAAACATGCACAAAAGCCACAGACCTCAGAGAAGTTCCTGTGGGCCTGGTCCAGCACTTTCATGACTACTTCCGTTTGATGCTCTCCATAGTCTCTCAGCTCCTTCCGAACCCCTTTAAAGATCTTCGTAAAAGTCCCTTGACCGAGACTCTCCATCTAAGAGAAAGATCATCATTGAATAAAAACTCATAACACCAACACATTTAACTTATCAGTGAAAATATGGAGGGTATCCTATAAAGGTATAGCAATTCAATACTATAACATAATAATGCTGAACATAAGAAACATTCATGTAAAGAATGACTGGATAAATGAGGGCATACAGACATATTAAAGCCCTGAACATGTAAACTAAGCTTACAAATTCCAGATCTTCTTTCCTGATCTTGTGAAACACCATTTGACTGATGTTGTGTCGATGTAGTGATGGGGACAGTGGCACTTCTGAACCTTTGTTGCTCCTGCACACGAGGAGGCACGACTTTTCTGTTAGTGGAAAGAAAAGAAAACAATCTTACTTTCAAGTTTTACTCATTGGCACAGCCTCTACCTTAACTCACAGTTTCTCCATTAATATTGAAAATTCCCCCATCCTTCCTTCCACGCAGGTAAAGAGTTTGGGTGTCATAGTTGACAGTACTCTCTCATTTCAGCCTCACATTAATTACATAACCCAGTCTGCATACTTTCACTTGCGTAACATTAACCGACTTCATCCCTTCCCTACTCCCCATGCTGCTGCCATCCTTGTCCATAGTCTTATTACTTCCCGGATCAATTATTGCAACTCCCTCTTATTTGGTCTCCCCAATAAGTCCCTCCATAGACTTCAACTTCTTCAGAATTCTGCACCTCGGGTCATAACTCGTACTCCCTTAAGAGACCATATCACCCCAATTCTTCAACAGCTTCACTGGTTGTCCATAGAAGCCAGGATAAACTTTAAAATCTTAGTTTTCACGTTTAGGTGTATTCATAACCTTGCCCCTCCTTATCTCTATGATCTGCTTCACATTGCCACTGTTTCCCGCTCTCTCAGATCTTCATCTGCCACTCATCTTGTTGTTCCTTCTGCTCGCCTTATCACTATGGGGCACAGAGCTTTCAGTCGCTCTGCTCCTCGGCTGTGGAACTCACTTCCTTCAGCCTTAAGAAATATAGATTCCCTTCCCTTACTCAAGTCACAACTCAAAACCTACTTGTTTAAACTGGCTTACTCGCTTTAATACAGATTTTACTTGCTGTCAAATCGTGTTTATTTTTTTTATTTTGTTTGTGGTTGCATTTTGCTTTTTTTTGTATTTAAATTTATTAGAATCTATTTTAATCTACTGTTTTATTGATGTCTTTTTCTCTTTGTAAGGTGACCTTGGGTTTTAGAAAGGCACCCTCAAATAAAATGTATTATTATTATTATTAAGAAACTATTTACTAAGTATCCTGCAATAAAATGTAACAACCCAACTGAGAGAGAAGCATGGGAACTGATGACAAAGACTCGAGAAGTTCCGTGCTATGTGTTTCTTCATCAGTTTCTGGGAAAAAGACTTGTGGTAGAATTATGAAAGCAGACAAAGACTGAGGCACCTTTGAGTCATCCTGCCTGGTAGTCTGCGTTTCGTGCATTTTCCTGAACTGTTGCTCTTCTGTAGTATTATTGATTGGCTAATCTATGAGGAATGTTTGACTCCTGCTAGAAAATCAAATTTAGTACTTTTGTGACCTTTACAGAATAAAGAACCCACAAAACCTCATTTACAGCTTTTCAAAATGCATGGCAAATGTGACATGGACATTTCATTTGGTTGTTTTCTACTGTTCTACATTAAATATTAAGTTTTGCGTTTTCGCACACAACTAATGACAAATACAGAAGCAAAAGCTAAGACTATGAAATCAAGATTTACGGCCTAGACACCAGCAACCTCGTGGAAACTTGTAGTCACTAGGAAAAAAAAAGTGTCTTCCCCAACCAGTTTACAAGTGGCGGTGAAGTCAGTCAGAAAGTGGGCGCTGCATCAAAAACCTCATTGTGCTTGCTTTGGTTGCCAGCAGATTCCCATGATCACCTCTAGTTTGTGTGGACTGTGACATCTCTGCAAACACTTGCCATTTAAACTCCGAACAGTACTAAAAACACAAGGAGTGCAACACAAACTGGAAATGAAAAACAATAAACAAAAACAGTCACCTTTGATAGTTAATGTTGTACCTGTGCTGCAACGAGCACACCTCAAACGGTGCAACTTTTACTTTTTACCGAATACACAATATAGTGTATGCTACTGATGTGTAACCGGGACAAGTCAAAGATTGTTCTCTATTTGCCTAATTTAAGTATACATACTTAAAATGAGTATAACACTTGAATGTTTCTTTTGAATCCCTTGTCTTAACTAACTTGATGAAAGCTGTGTAAGCTTAGATGATACCAGGTAACAAGCCAACATAATGTCTTGATTCACGCTCAACCGGCCAGCTAAATAAATCCCAGAACGTTGATTCTGTTCATCTGAAAGTTGCACTCCTCCAAGTCACAAAATAGAATCTACTAATGACAAGCTGTACAGTTTCACACACACTACCAAGGCTAGTTGTGTACTGAATTGAAAAAAACAAAACAAATGTCATCAATGACCACAGGCACCAGCCTGACCATCCCAATACATTTGTTAAATTTATTTACATTTCCATTTGTTAGAAAGAACTAGTGTGTTAACTTATAAACAAATGCGAAGAGATAGAGTCATTATCCTGTCAGGATGCAGTACATTTTCCATTCATCACAATTTGTGCAGTTTACAGACTGCACAAAATCCTTCTGATGCAATATCTACTATCTGCGCTCTGCTAACATGCACATAAATTGGACAAATCCAGATTCTGTTAGTTTTACCTTTGGATTTAGGAGGGCAGCACTTGCTGAATTGGAAAATGATGCTGTCTGAGCGCACTGTTTCCTTCTGGTAGCAGCTGAGCAGTTCTTGCAGACTGCTGAAGTTTCTTTTGGTTCCACTGAGGTTGAACTCGCCACTTGCAGACCTGGTGATCTGGCAGTGCTTGTGTTCTATAGCATCATACACCTGGCAAATGCAAAGAGGACACCAAATTAACTATTTTAATGATGAATTTAATGTAAACTGAGAATCCTTTAATCATGAAAGACACCACAATAATACAATACAATACCAGAAAGAATTAGTAGGCATTAATAAACACATACTGGTGCATTTCAACAACAAATGTGGTAACATGACAAAAGTTAATCTAAAAGATAAATATAGAATGTATGAAAGTTACTTACCTAGAAATTAAAAATCTAGCCAGCCAACTTGCCAGACCAAACACACTGATGGACTCTTATGTCACATTTGGGCAATACACACAAACAAACAAACAAAAAAATTAAATGAAAGACCACAACTGAGTGTCACCTACCTCAACGGGGAAAGTCAAAAAGTATTTGTTGAAATCTTTCGGGCTACATCTCAAAATGTACAGTCCCCGTTTGTTTCCAGACTTCTGAAGCCAGTTAACTGCAAACTCCATTCTACAAGAAAAACAACAAAATAAAATTGATGGAGGAAAATGCAGTATTACCAGCTAGAAAGCCTTTATTGCCATCATATTTGGGATACAACACAAGTGGGATATATAAACACCAACTGCCAAAGGAATTTGTCTACATTTTGGACACATTACTAAACATTAAATAGGAACACAATAGTATAAACATTTTAAATACCCATATTTATTTATGAGTCTAAAACACCTAAGTGTTTGTTTTAGTTTAAAACAAACACACTTCCAATAACAGCATAAAGCAGGCTCAAATTGCAGAAATAATCATATTTAAACATCTCGGCATTATCTCACACTCTCTTTCACACACACAAATATACAGCTATTAACATTTGCTCTTAAACTGACAAAATAGCATTAGTCAAAAACCTGTGGTGTCAGCAAATTTAAAAAAAGATGACAAAAATATCAATATTCATGAAATTATCCATCCATCTGTTGTAGTCAAACACACACTCCCACACACTTGTTTGCCTCTGTCTCTCTCACTAACAGCATAATGTAAATCTAGACTGGGAAACAGCTTTGCTAATGTGTAAGTGTTAAACTTACACATGCTCAGTGTCACATATGCTCTGAGTTTAATGACCGACTCTGAAACATTGTAGTCTGGTGAAAGTGGTAATGTTTAAAGATTATACATGTAAAGAATTAACCGAAAACACACTTGTTGAGCTGAAAGGAGAGGAGCGGTTTTGGTAGAAACAAAGAATAATATATAGGTTTGCCTTTTTGTTTTAGAGACTGGCTGTTCTGTCAGTCTGATTTAAAAAATAAACTGACAAGGACAATTCCCCATAAGATGATATTAAGTGGTTTTACTTCTTCGATCACCCGTATCTACAAAATACAGTACTGTGCAAAAATCTTGCAGCCACCCCTTATTTCTGTATATTGTGCTTCTAAGGAGCCAGACTTTCTTGTAAATTTTGAAAGTGATCAAGAAGATTCTGAAAGTGTTTCAAAGATTTCTTTGAACATTGGCTGCTTTTTCACTCATTGTCAGTGTTGTCTTTGTATCTAACAATTTCAGAGGAAAGTTTTTTTGTTTGTTAGGCCACTTAACACTGACCTATGAATCACTCAAACAAAGGCCAGTAACACAAGGGGTAAACCACTATTCTGTCCACACATAACAGACAACTCAGAAAAGAACCACTTTTTAATTGAATCATTAGGCACTTTCTTTTGAGCAGCCTGTGGTGTGCAGTGCGTCATTAAAACTTTTGAAGAACTTCAAAACTTTGCTTTCAAGAATTTTAAGGTCTTACAGCCTTGACTTAAACATAAAGAAATAATATTGTTAAATAAACACACACACACACACACACACACACACACACACACACACACACACACACACACACACACACACACACACACACACACACACACACACACACACACACACACACACACACACACACAGGCCTAAACGCCCTCAGTGAGATCATTAACATTAACTCACTCCGGCTATAGTCTACAAAGTGGTTGAATCGTCAGCCACCTCCTCTACATGGATGACATCAAGCTGTATGCCAAGAGCGAACAAGACATCAATTCACTGATCCACACCACTAGGATCTACAGCAACATTTGAATGAAATAGCAAACATCCATGAGTTCATTGGGAAGATGGCTACAACTGCTCACATGCTTAGTGAATACCTCAGGCAGCAAGCAAGAACAGGAAACATCATGGAAGGAGAGACCCCTGCTATGCACCACCACAAGACAGAAGTGGAGGCTGATATCCTACCAATGGATGGACAAAGCTGACTGAAAGACTGCACAAAGGCACTAATCGTGGCAGGACAGGAATTAGACCTGATCACATGATCCATAGATGCTGGGGTCTGCTGCACCAGGCAAGACCCCCAGGTGCAGGGTGTGCAAAGATGCCACTGAGACAATCCAGGGCATAACAGCAGGGTGCAAGATGCTAGCAGGCAGGGCATACATGGAACGCCATAACCAAGCGGCTGGCATAGTATACAGGAAAATTGGAGCCAAGTATGGCCTGGAAGTCCCAACGTCAAAATGGAATACGCCCTCTAGAGTGGTTGAGAATAACCAAACTAAGATCCTGTGGAAATTCCAGATATAGACAGACAAACTGGTGATGACTAACCAACTGGACAAGCAGAGGAACAAGGTCATAGTGATAGATGTAGCTATATCCCTACATCTAGAACCCAGGAAAACTTCAGAGATCTCTGTCCAGAAGAGCGCGATCCTAGGAACAACAAAGACACTGCACAGGACCTTCAAGCTCCAAGGCCTCTAATAGAGGACCCAAGCTTGAAGGATAAAGACCACCCACAAGGCGAGTGGGAAATTTTATTCACCTATATAAATGAATAAAACATCAAATACATCATGTTTTACATCATTCAAGCTGGATTTTTTTAAGGGGGAAGTTCTTACACATGTCGATGTTACAATATAATATTTTACATACGTGATTGGACCGTGGCAATGAGAAGATATGGCCTCAACCAGCCTAGGGGGAGCCACTTCTTTACAAAGGTAATGATGTGCATCTGTGGTCAGTCGATAGTAGCCATCAACGAGGGACACAAAAGAGAGGGCTTCAAGCAGGCTGGGGAATTCCAGTTCCTAAAATATCAAAAAAAATGTAACAGACCACATCCGTTGATTTCTGTCACACAAACCAAAAAAGAAATGTGAATTTATCTGTATATTAAAAAGGCATGAGTAAACACTTAGATGATGGCTGTGGTGAGAGTCTACAAAGAAATAGATTTATAAGATGAAATTACCAGATTCTTGCCATCTTGCTTGTTAATGGTAACCACCCGACTCTCTGCAGTGCCGTCTTTGTTGGCCTGTTTGATGCTGATGTTGGTGACGTCAGGGAAATCACACAAGGTCTGTAGTTCCTGGCAAAACAGTGTAACATAGGAACTTAAAAGAAACAATTACTACAATAACAATTCAATGCTGCATTAAGGCCCTTTTACAAAGAAAGCAGCATGTGCTGCACTGACTGATACCCAGGTGGAGTGAAAGGTCCAAAAATTGCTGCAGTCTGAATGGATGCCCACTCTACGTGGAATAGATGCACCTGGTTCCTGTGATTTCAAAACATGCATCTCTTATCCAAAAGAAAGCTTTCGCACTATACCTACCACAATACTGCTCTCCTCCCGAGGTTCTTATGCACATAGTTGTGTCATAAAGTTTGTTGAACTCAAGTTTTAGTTTATTGTGTGGTCAAAATTAGCACAGCTGTAGGCTTCGTTTCCATCAGTCGCGCAAAAGGTAGGTCACACTGTGCAGCGGTCTAAGTATAGAGCTAGAGGCAAAACATTGTGTACTGGTGATACAGTCAGTGCAATGTTTATTTTGACATATTTTTTTATAATTCTGTTGTTTTATCTCTGCCTCTTATCTCTTTTTTTTGGGGGGGTGATAGTTTAAATCAGTTTTCTAAGAATCTAAACACTTGTTTGTTACCTCAAGGACTATCAAAAGGTGTTCCAGTGAACAGTCAGTTTCTTTATCTTCCAAAACATACACTGTAACACAGTACTCATTGTACCAACCTGTTCCGAGTCCTTACTCAACTCCCGACACCACTGTATGCCAGTATCTGCTGCCACCAGGATGATGCGCTGGACGCCTGATGGCTCCTTGACCTGGAAGGTCTCTGTATAGAAGGACTTCTCCAGAGACTCCATGCTGATGAGGTACTTAAGCTTAAGGTCACGAACTGTAGTCCGACACTGGCTGAACTGCTGGATGAAGCGCTTGAAGCGGAAGCGGATGCGTTTACGTGTCAAGAAATTGCAGTCCTGGATCTGAGCTCGCATGTCCTTTGGCAAGAAGGACTTGTAGCTAAAAGAGATTCAGTAAATTCTCATGTCAGCGTGATATGCCAAGTATCATGAATCCTTTAAATGTCTCATAAAAAAAGCTCTGCACTTCCACATATTTTGTACAAAATTATAAAATAAAAGATAGCAACACAAATTTAAAGAGTTGTTCTTTGATGTTTCAAGTTCAAATACACTAAATGGACAAAGGTTTTGGCCAACACCACATAATATTATGACCACCTGCCTAATATTGTGCTGGCCCCCCTTTTCCTGGCAAAATAGCCCTGACCCTTTGAGGTATGGACTCCACTATACCAGTGAAGGTATGCTGTGGTATCTGGAATTAAGATGTTAGTAATAGATCCTTTAAGTCCTGCAAGTTGTGAGGTGGGGTCTCCATGGACTGGACTTGTTCGTCCAGCACATCCCACAGATGCTCAACTGGATTGAGATCTGAGGAATATGGAGAACAAGTCAACAGCAGAAGCTTGTTGTTGTGCTCCTCAAACCACTCTTGAATCATTTTTTGCTTTTGTTGCAGACCGCATTATCCTGCTGAAAGAGGCCACAGCCATCAGGGAATACCGTTTAGATGGAAGAGTGAACATGGTCTGCAACAATGCTTAGGTAAGTGTGATGGGTGTCAAACTAACATCCACATGGACGGCAGGACCCAAAGTTTCACAGAAAATTACCCAAAGCATCACAATACCTCCGCCAGTTTGCCTTCTTCCCATAGTGCATCCTGGTTCCAGGTGCTCTACAAGAAACTCACGCGGACAAATGTAGCTATCCATGTGATGTAAAGGAAAACGTGAGTCATCAGACCAGACCACCTTATTTCATTGCGCCGTGGTCCAGGTCTGATGCGCACATGCTCATTTTTGAAGCTTCTGGCAGCGGAAAGGAGTCAGCATGGACACCCTGACTGGTCTGAAGCTACTGAGTGGTAACTTTTGTTGGATTGGACTCGCTCCCCACGCTCATTAATGAGTCTTGGCCTGTCGCTGGTTCATCACTGTTTCTTCCTTGGACCATTTTTTGATAAGATACTGACCACTGCAGACTGGGAACACCCCACAGTAGCCGCAGTTGTGGAGATACTCTGACCCAGTCATATAACTATCACAATTTAGCCCTTGTCAAGCTTTCTCAAATCATTATGATTGCCCATTTTTTCCACACATCAACTTGTGGATCAAGTGAACAAAATGTTCACTTGATCAAGCATCTAGCCATTCAGTCTGCCTTTACAAACATTTGTAAACAAATAGATGGTTCTAAAGAGTTCACTGATTTCCCATTTGGTACTTTACTAGGATGTTACCATCGCAATAAGTCAGTTCTTAAACATTCCATAGTCAACCTTATGTAATATTATTGCAAAGTGGAAGCATTCAGAAATCACGACAACTCAGTCACAATGTGGCAGACAACATAAAGCTATAGAGTGAGGTCTGTGAGTGCTGAGGTGCTGTAAAAGTCACAGATGCTCTGCTGACTCCATAAGTGCAGAGTTCCAAACCTCAGCAAAAACTCTACGCCAGGAGCTTCATGGTATGGACTTTCATAGCTGAGTAGCTCCTGTATGTTTAAGTCTATAGGTGCCTCAGTAATTATGTTCACCTGGTGCAAATTTGCCAAAATTCTTTCACAGCTGTTTTTGTTAAGGCAAATCAGCATTATTGATGCACAACATGAGTGAAATCAATTAGTAGCAGTGAAACAGATAAAACCCATAAAAGCAACTCTAAGTACCTTATAGAGTGATATATATCAAGAGGCGACAGCTGCTTTTCTTTGGCTGTTCTTGTCATGTCAAGTACAGCCAAACCAAGGCACTCTTCTTGTGTCTCATGGGAGTTGGAAAACTTCACCAAGCCATTCAGATAATCATTCCTCCACTGCGATGAGAGAAAAATACCAATCATTGTTAGTTGTATCTGATCGAGCTAACGTTCAGGTGAGTATACTGCTGTCTGTCCACATTTTCAAGTCTACTCTAACTCTACTTAAGTCGTTTCTGTATACCAAGTGTGACAGTTTTTAATTAAACCAACAATCTCAGGATATGCTCCTATCAAAGCACACAAAAGACTGATATTTAAAATGGGTATGGACCATACAATCACAGCCAGGCTTACAAACAACTGCCTCATTTTTTGTAAGCTCAGTTATGGTGTTAATCCAAAGCAGGCAGAGCTATCAGTGTTAAGTAAGTGTAACAATAAATTTAAAATTAATTCAAATTTATATTTTTATTGATCACAGCCTCATGTTAAGGTTCTTCCTCCTATTCTCTTTGTCTTGTTTTTTTCCTATGTACAAATATTTCTCTGTCACCTTCTGACCCTAACAGTTTAGAGAAAAGTTAGGTACAACATAGGTTGCTTGCAGTGACTGGATCAAACACTGATTATGCAGGGTGGCTCTTTACCACAACTGACCAATGAATGAGCTTCCCGTGAGGCCCTCTGGCGTCATTTTTTCAGCTCTTGTTTTGACTGTAATAAGAAGCCAGTGTGAACACTAAACAAGAGCAAAACTACAAGATAACGTTCAACCCTTTCTTTAACATATTGCATTGTGCACCAATTACAAGCTATTGTTATTGTGTCTTCAATAAAACCGGAAAAATGTTTTTTGTTATTACACCCAACACTGAAAAAAGGGTTTAGTAAAATGACAGCAAATTCTAAAATTCAACAATGCCCCCTCATTTTGGTTTTGCCCTTTTGCAAATTATCAACTTTCTTGTCAGAAACACAGAGGGTAAGCTGACTAGACCACAAGGAGTTTAACATATCCTCTAAATGAATGCAAGCATATAGAATAGCTTTAATGGCTGCAAACACACTAACATATTTAAATGACCTCTTGGGTGGTGCTTCATCTCTCCCTCTTAGGGTTTTGCCGAGCCACCACGACAGACTTCCACCACCATAATTCCACATAATCCTAAGTTCATGCAGAGTTCAACTTCAGCCACACTGTAGGCTTAAACTGTAACCATTCACCTACCCTGGAAACATTTCTATTACAATGTGGTCACTAAACATTAAAATATTTTTTTTATTGTTTTAACTGGCTGTACAGTTTTGATGACTCTTCTGATAAAGCAGGGGTGGGCAATTCCAGGCCCCAAGGGCCGGTGTCCCTGCAGGTTTTAGATGTGTCCTTGAACCAACACAGCTGATTTAAATGGCTAAATTAGCTCCTCAACATGTCCTGAAGTTCTCCAGAGGCCTGGTAACAAACTAATCATGTGATTCAGGTGTGTTGACCCAAGGTGAGATCTAAAACCTGCAGGACACTGGCCCTCGGGGCCTGGATTTGCCCACCCCTGTGATAAAGTTTACTGCACTTGTCCCTTTCTTTCCTAAATATATATTTTTCATTGGTGTAATGTTAAAAAAATAAACTGTATATACCACCATTTCATTCTAACCAAAGCAAAACAAATGCAAGTATCCAACGTAGAGTAATATTTAAATATTTGTCCAATTAAACATCAGCCAACACCACAGCAGTTAACATAATAAACCTGTGAATTTCCAGCAAAAACATACAGTAGCAGGTACTGGTTTTGTTATTGATCCTTACTGGTACCCTAACTCTACCTTTCAATAGGAGGATTTTTCTTTGTATTACTGACTTAATTAATAGGCCAGTTACATTTCTGGACAGTGACAGAAGAGAAATATCTGTGAAATGCAAGTAAGGAACTTGCTTTCACGTTAGGTTTCATAGATGCAGAGGTGTAAATTGCTATATACAAATGCTAACACTACAGTCACATCTCTCTTCGTGTGAGGGAGATAATGAGATACACTGAAGTTGCCAGATCAGAGAGAATAGAATAAAATATACCAGTATCTTAGTTTCTTATTCATATCTTTATGTGTATCCCTGAGTAATGAGAAAAAAAATCATTTAAACATGATAACTCATAATCTACCAAACTCATAGTTCTGCACTTCAAGGATAAAAGCTGCTTTTTTTTAACACTTTGTCTACATTACTGGTAATAAATGCTGCTCTTGAATATTTTTGTTAAATTAACCTACATATAAACAATCAACTTCTAACCTATTTGGGGTTTAGGTGAGAGCATTTACCTGAAAGAAGAGGTACGACATTACAAAGTCATCAATGACGGGGCTTTCTGACCCTTTTGTGACTCCGTATCGATAAGCCCTGGACGCCCCACCACTATACCAACCAGGGAAGTAGTACCTGTGGAAACAGGTTAGAAAGAAAATGTAGAGAGTCATTAAGACGTTTTCATTTTAAATCTCAAAAAGACACAAGAGAAATTGCAGAAGCAAAATAAGGTATGCTACCGTATTCTGAAAAACACATCTTCAGATGCAGTCTCATCAAGCTGGAAGATGTGGTTGGGTGAAAACCACAAGTGATCCTGCTCTCGGAAAAGACCAAAAAGGCTGCAATAAAGTGGTGATATATCTACAGTGACGAAAGAATGAGAGGGCATATTATGTTCTGTAAGCTTGGATTATATTCAATTAGGTAACTAACAACAAATGAATGCTTTATTTAGAGGGAGCTCTGAGGACTATGCCTCAGGATACAGAGTAGAAAGTGTTTCTTGTACTAACACAGGTGAAAAAGGTCAATAAAGATTGTCTAAAATGTCATTTGTGTTTGCTTTATCATCAGATGCACAATATGCAGGTGAGTGTAGTCCCACTCTGCAAAGCCATACTGTTGATGAATTTTACCTCTTTAAAAAAAAAAAAAAACAGTACAAAGCTATGCAATTTTTTTTTCTTATCATTAAAGACAGTAAAGGCAAAGTTTAAATAAAGCACGGAGATGAGCGAACAAACTAACATTTTTTCTGCTATTAGGTTTTACTGTGGCCTCTTGATAACCTTATCTTGGGATCTATGCTCCAAGTTACAGAAAAACACATGAATGGGGGTTCTTTATGGAGACTTGCACAGCGTGAGTACTCACTGCATGCCTTTGCCGCATCTATGCACAGCTCTTCAGCTACATAGTCCCCAGGTGGGTAGCTTAGAAAGCTGCCGTCGGCCGCTCCCTGGTTGGTGTGATATAAATGAAGCCTTAGAACAACAGCAGCTGGTCTTGTGTCTGCAGATTCCCGATGGGCAGTCCCATTTTGGTGCGCCACTGGACATGTGTCTGTCACAGTGTCCATGGCTGGCAGGGAGGCCATCAACAGCATACAACCTTCAGTAATAATAAAAATAATAATAGTAGTAAAGTTGATTAGTATAGAACCCATCAAAACCAGCATTACAAAATGTTTCCCAGAAACATAAAAAAAAGATATATATAAAAGACATATATAAAAAATGTATATAAAAACCATTTAACCATAAATTAAAACTGACCAAGCAAACACAAGTGTACTTTAAAAAAATGACTAGGATAGTGTGATTCCATTGTAATAAATAACTTAAAATTGACATAAAAATCTAGACATTAAAAGAATAAAATGAAAAAAAAAATGTTTGTTAACATTTGACAGAAAATAAGGTTAGAGAGGATAGTTGGATCAGTGGATTTTACTTGGAGAAAGAGCTGTCTGTCATCAGCATGGTAGCAAAACTAAATGTTATTTGACTAATGTGACCTACAGGTAGCACAACAAAAAAACGAACCCAGTACAGACCTCTGAGGTAGGGCTGGGCCATATTATACCGTTCACGGTAATACCGGTACAATGTTAGGCAACGATAAGAAAATGAAATATCGCGATAGAATATGGGTAAAACGCGCATGCGCACATGGCCGAAAAAGCATGGCGGTAACGGAGAATGAGAAGGGAGAAAGCGGATCGTTCAGTGAACCAGAATTGGTTTGTAAAAATGGTGCCACTTCAGTGATGTGTTACTGGTTTGGTGTTTGTCCGTCAGATACCCACCAAAGCACTTTTTTTTTGTAGAACATGCAAGCGGGCTGGTCGTTATTGCCGTATTTGTCGGACTAAGGTGCTCGTAAATCTGGGAGTAATCTGGGTCCTAAACTCCACCCATTCAGGTCCCAAAGTCAAACGAACACTGCAGCATCACTGAGAGTTATAAACTGTCTAAATTCTTTCATCTTTAATAAAACGATCAGCATTGCTGCTTTACCAGGTGTAACTATGAAGTTTAACATCCAGGCATCCATGAAAACAGAATTTATTACATTTAACGGAGTTAGAAGTTAGCAGAAAGTTAGCGGAAGTTAGCTCGCTAGTTTCGCTAGTTACCTAAACATGATGTAGCATGTTCTGACTGAGAGATTTCTGAAAAAATTCAAACGTACAGCTCTGCTATCACTTCCAACATAAATGAAGACAGGAAACTAAACAGCAGTGACGTTTGTAAGGTTACTGAAGTTGGGCTAGCTGGTATGTAATGATGTGCTACGTGATCGCTAGCGACACAGCTATGTTAGCATAACATAAACAGTGAAGCTGGAGAAATCAAGGCTAACACTTTTCCACTCAATAAAAGTTAACGTGAAGGTTCCTGATGGTTAGAGACAAATGCAATCGCATGGCAGGATGCTGTAAACGGACCAAACTTCAGTCAGGAGAACAACTGAGATAATCCATCCACAGTAGAAGGTTAGTCATGAATATACCGCAACAACATGGGAATAGAGCAGCTGTGATAGAATACAGCATTAATGAATCAATGGTACAGAAGTGGAGGAAGCAAAAAGAATGAGTTGAATAGTTTGATTTATCTGACTGCTTTGTTTGTGTCTTATAATCCCGTGCACCTTATGGTCCGAAAAATACGTATTTGACTTTTTTATTTGGCACACTGCAGTTTAATGTTGCAAAGCACCTCTTTTTAACTTCAGTGGATATTATACATGGTTATGCTCAGGATATGTCAGCCCATTTCTACTGGAAATGCCTTTTGGTCAAACTTTCAGCAAGGAATTTGCATTTGCACTGTTAAATTTTTATATAGCTTTAATGCACATAAAAAAAAACAGCTGCTTGTTTAAGTGAAAATAAATGGATGGGGTTTTTTTTGCGCTAGTAAAGTTGTGGAGTTGTATTTTGTCTCGCAATCAATTATATCGTCAGTTATATCGTTATCGCAAATTTTCAAATATATATCGTGATGAATATTTTTGGCCATATCGCCCTGCTCTACTCTGAGGGACTTCATATTTAAGAAAGGAGAACTACCAGTGAAACCAATGTTGTTGTTGTTGTTTTTAAATTGGTCAGATATGACGTAAACCAACAACTGAGCTTTCCCAGACATACCAACCCAGTGGCGCAGGAACATTTTATAGCCTACTGTAACAAATGATGCACACAAGTAGCGCAAAAGGAGAACACTGACCAGTATCAGCAGTTTCTTGATAATCTAATAAAGACAGTATTGCTACATCTCAGTACTGTGACGCTGACTAAAACCTGAATCTTTTCAAAGATATTCTGAAATAATGTTTCACGGTGTAAACAGTCTTCAACAATTTTGCTATAAAAGGTAACCTTGATATTTGACTACAACAATTAAAGACTGAAGGATTGAGGCAAGATTCTTTTTTAAATAAGTGGTTGCACACAGGTCAGGAAAAAAAGAGTACTGTTAATTACTGAAAGCAACCAAATTACAGTGACAGTGAATTATATCAACAGAGCTTGAGAAGTGCTTCAGTTGTTAGAACTTAAAGCTTATTCACAGTGACTGGCATAAACTATGATAAAATGTTATGGTTGATGTAGGGGACATTATTATAAGAATCAGGAGATACTATTTTTGGATTTTATGTCATTAATTTTATCACTAAACAACGTTTTTCACTCAACATGGTAATCTTACTAAAACTTAAAGGCTTAAAAAGACAGTCACACATAGGAGGTCAAAGTCAGGAATCAGGAGGAATACTAGTGGTGGCTGGAAGCACTGATGAAAATTTTTGTCCTGTTTTCTCATTAAACGAGCGTAAGCATACTGACACGACCTCTTTTGGCTCTTCACTTGGAAAAAAGATATCAAACAGAATCAGAATCAGTTTAATGCGACATGTCAGCATACAGAATGATACCAAGTTCTTCTTTTTCGTCTCCTTTTTTTAAGGCACTCTGTGATAAATTCAATATTCTGATTAGGGTACATGGAATGAACTTTTACATAAACTGTTATCAAACGTGTTGCATAAAGCTGAAGTACAGAGGAACCATTGTCAGGGCAGAAAGATTATAAAAGCTGTATATCTAATTCAATGAATGGCTGCCTTTACACGCAGAAGTACATTTTTGTCAATTACTTACACTTAAATAGTAAAGACTGTATATACTAAAGCTCTAAGAACAGTACAATTTGCACTTTGCCACGACAAAGCAGCATAATGAAATCGTTTTTGAAACAGCTGCTAATCCGCAAACCCCCACTCCTCTTGCCCTAATCAAATTGAGAGCTGAATTATGAGTGTTATGGTACTTCTTACAAAATTAAAACCTACTATAAATAGGTTATGATTGTGGGTTAAATAGGTTATATAAATAGGCCATTAACACAGTCCTGTCCTCATTTTCATAGACAACAAAACCATCTTCAATTTAAAAAAAAAAAAAAAATGTTACTAAACGTCTAACAGCAAAGAAATGACAGAAATTAGCTCTGCTCAAGTGACTAGCGGTATAACAAAATAAGTGGAACTATGTTGGAGTATAAATAACTCCCTTTCCTTTGTCGTCACTTTTTGACATCACTGAATCAAAGTGGATGCAATTAAACTGAACAACAGGAAAAAAACAGCGCCAGTAACTCTTAAGTTCAGGTTCATATTGCTGAAATTGTGGACACTACTTTATACACAAATTCTGTTTCACTTTTTCTTGTGGAAGAATTTATAGATTCTTTGTTTTGACATTGATTCTGTAATTTTAATTTTTGTTGACACTAAAAAAATTGCTTAAGAGCAACTGGAAAACAAGGCTGACTACAGTTAGACCTATTAACGATTTATTTCGGAAAACATCAGGAAAAAAATAACAATACATGCTTGTTAAAGTTTCATTTACAGAAACTGCAACAGCTAACCGAAAACAAAAGCTCAAATTAAAAGGAACTAGAAAAAGTAAAAGCTCAGCATTTTTCTGCATAAATTAATTTTTTCCCCACTTAAATGACTAATTTTCTATGAGTTCTATTAAATATTACTGGACTTATAAGTTAAACACTTGTAGGCACACTACACTGGTTGGTAAGCAATAGAAAAATACTTTGAATGCAGTTTGATACATTGACACTTCCCAGAGAGAAAGAGGAAACCCATGACATTAGCTTTAATAAATTCTGATGTGCAAATACACTGACCAAAAGGAGTTTGGCTACATATACCATCTCCTATAATTTAAGACAAGGTTCTGCAATAATTGTTTCCTCAAGACTCCTAAATTTCTCTAACTTTTATTAGGATTACATGATACTACAGAATTTCTGGACGCGTAGCACATTAACCCAAATGTGACAGGTAGCAAAGTCACAAATCGATAGTGGGACTGGGCATATCCAGTGATATTTTATAAACTTGGCTTCAGAACAAAGTCACCAAGGCCATGATCTTGCGTGCTACAGTTAGCTATAGCTTCATTAGTTTAATTAGGTTGGGGCTAACAGCTAAGACACGCACCCATATTAGCTTAGATGTCATGTAAATAAAGTATATAAATGCATTTAGTAACTCCAGTATTTAAGAGTAAACCGTACAACCATGTCAAGGAACAATTTACGAGTGTAAACACTTACTTTGGTTGAGGGGCCAGACGTGCAGCTAGGTAGCTTTCTCCTAGTTACCTAGGCCAGCCAGCAGTGCAGCCAGGATGGACAGATTTCAAAGCTACTGCCAGACACTTCTGCTTCGGTTTTTGTAAGATCGGATCTTGATAGCTGTCCGAATAAATAATAATTCATTTATGGCCCAAAGCCACTTGGAAATATTGTTTTTTCCATGTCGCACTCGGCTGGCTAACTCGCTACATAAGCTAGGCTACCTCTGGTCAGCCCAGCGCTACTCATACCACTCCGGAGGAACTTCAGTCGTTTATCTTCATAATCTTCTAACTTCAGCCAGTGCTAACTCAAACAACGTCGCGCCTGCGTACGAGTTCCCCGACAGCACGAAATTCATTTAAAGACCGTCATCTCCTTGTACGAGAACATTTGACAAGGGCTACATTATTGACATTAACTAGTGAACGACTGACAAGGTTGCTAGCCACTTTCCCAGCCGTAGCTACAGCGAAACCAAAGCTCAGGGCGAGTCAACAAGCCAGCCTTTCCTATCATACCAATGCTGCATTTAGGGACTGTCGGAAAATGTCACACGTGACAACATACACGAGAACCATCAGCGTAACATTCGAAACTTATTAAGCAGTGGCTTGAAAATTAAAATGTACTACTCTTTGCTATGCTTAACATGAACTTATTTACCATACTTACTAAACATCTGCACGACAAGAAAGGAGGAGATGAGTAATGTAGGCAGGAGTACTGGGAAGACTGGTGTACAGCAAAGAGAGAGAGGTGGCAATGGAAAAGGCTTGTAGTTGTAACTGAGGCTGGACACTAAGGAAGTAGAAAAGGACTTGTATTTATATGTTAGGTAAAGATCGAGTTGGAAAGGATGTGCAGCTCTGGGGTAAATGTTTCCTCGAGACTCCCAAATTCCCCAGATTTTCATAAGTATTACATAATACTGCAGCAATTTCTGAATGCTATTAGTGTGGCATATTCAACGCTCACCCAAATGTCCACAACAGGAAAGGAGAAGATGAGGAATGTAGACAGGAGTAATGGGAGGATTGGTGTACAGCAAAGAGAGAGGTGGCCAAAGAAAAGGCTGGTAGTGAATTGTATATGAGGCTGGAGACTAAGGAATGAGAAAATGACTTGTATCAAGATCAAGCTGGAAAGGATTTTCAGTAGTTCAAGATGACTGAAGGAAAGAGATGGAAATATACTCACAAGTGATGAGAGTGTGCTGAGAGGATGGAAGGAGTAATTAGAGGAGCTAATGAATAAAGAAAATGTAAGAGAGAGGAGGATGAATGGAGAAATGATTGTTAATCCGAGAATGCAGAGGATTAGGAATGAGAAAGTAACGGCATCTATGAAGAGGACAGGCAGTCGACAATTCAGTAGAGAAGAGTAGAAAGACAGCTGGAGCTGATGACATACCTGTGGAAGTATCCAGACCTCTATGAGAGGGCAGCAGACTTTTTAACCATATTGTATAACACAATCTTGAAGAGTGAGAGGAATTCTGAGTATGGTATTGATTTTCAAGAACAAGGGTGATCTCCAGCACTGTAGTGACTACAGGGGGATGAATTTGATGAGCCACACTACGAAACTATAGGACAGAGTATTTGAAGGTAGACTGAGAAGACAGATGACAATCGGCAAGCAGCAGGATTATTCTGAGTAAGAGCACTACAGATGCAATCTCTGCTTAGAAAGTGTTGATGCTGGAGTAACATAGAAAAGATCAGAAAGAGTTTGACTTTGTCTTTGTACATTTAGATATCTCTAAATAATAGAGTGTCAAGAGAAGAATTGTGGTACTGCACGAGGAAGTCAGGAGTTCCAGAAAAGTATGTTAGGGTGGTGAAGAACATTCTCGATGTCCTGAGAACAGTGAGACACAGACGAAGTAGATGAGGTAGACTAGTCAACATCTTTGATGAGGTCAGTGACTGGAATTTGGGCAGTCATTAGTGTAGAGGAAGAAGAGCATGTGTGCTAACTGTCCAAACTCCAAAGGTGACTTTCTTCATCTTCACCTGCTCTTTCCTGTTGGACAGGAAGCTGGTGCCTCACTGGCAGATGAGAGGGGATGCACTGAACTGGGAGAGTTTGGATCGTTTGGTGGATCATTTTCATCATCATTTTGAATGCCAAGCTGAAATCTATAAACAGGATCCTTGCATAAGTCCTGAAAGGTGTTGTAGGATGTATTATCGTCCAATAATGATTGCATCATCACACCAACACAGACCTATTTGCCCAGTAAGTAAATAACAGGGTATCCAGCAGTTATCCTGTAATGGTCTTCAATAATCTCAACATCAGATGTTCAAAGGTCTTCATGACCACAGACATCAGAGCAACAGGCCTGTAGCCATTCAGTCCTGTGATGGGGACTTATTAAGGGGACTGGAATGATGGTGAAATATTTAAAGCAGGATGGTAGCTGGCACAGCTCGAGGGATGTATTGAAGATCTAAGTGAAGATAGGAGCCAGTTGGTCAGCACACCCTTTAAGACAGCAGGGGGAAACTGTCTAGACCTAGTACTTTCTATCTGCAGAAGAAGCTGCTCACATGAGTGTCATACAAATTGCTGGTGCCATTTAAGGCTGAATATAAACCACAAAACCAAATCCTTATTGAGCGCTTTTGCTAATTGTCCAGTACACTGATCTGGGAGAGATTGCTGGAGTTAATCCAGTAATCATATTGCTAACTGACTATGTTTATGCTGAAATGCTGAATGTTGATCCAATCATTAATACCATTGTTTTATTGAATGTTATTACGAATGTACTATTGTTTTTCAGGTTGTAATAGTTATTGGAATAAGAAAAAAAGATTTCATGCACATGTAATATTGTTTAGTTGAGACCAGTAAGAAAAATAGGGCTTAAAATCTTTCATGAAGTGAATATCAGTGAAATGATTTTTTTAAAGCAAAATGAAGCCCTAATTGTTGATGTTCTTAAGGCATTTATATACATCTATGATTGATTTAATTGGTATCACACAGTTTCGACAATTTCTATTGGATGAAATGTGAACATCAAGATTTCCAGAAGCCCTGAAAGGCAGCATCTTCAAACTGAATGAGTCCCCATGGTGAAAAACTACATAACCCACACACCAAAACTAGAACGGACCTGTAGCTGCACTGATTACATTATATAAAATGTATGAGTCAATAGTTTTTGAACAAATGCCAATTAACTGAAATAAGCATAGGCTACCTATAGGATGTGCCATTTCATGTACACATGTGTGATTAACAACAATGAAGCAGACTAACCTGTAACAAGGGTATAGTTTTGTATTAAGCCTTATTATACATTTCTTTCTGTCAAACACTTTGTAACTTAGTTAAGATACTACTACTAATAACAATGATGATAACAATAGTGATATTACTGTGTAGTGAAAAAGTAGAATCATAAAAGATACTTTCCACATGTAAATGGGACCTTTACTCACTTGGTAGTTCAATCACTTTAGCAAGGTTGGTGAGTTCACTGGATCTCAAAGGTGTTGCAGGGAGTTAAACTCAGAGCTCCTTGCATGCCAGCCACATTTTCCACACCCAGCAGGGAAACTCCGTATTTACGGCACAAGTGCATTGTTTTGCTGGGACAGGAAAATGGCCCTTCCCAAAAACTGCTGGCACAAAGTTGTAAATAGACCATTGTCTAAAAGTGTGGTTAACGATCTACTGTTCAAGACCATAAAAGGGGGTTGCAGAAGCAATCTGCAGAAATCCTGCCAGACCTTCCCCAAATGTTTAATGCTTTAAGAATTGTATGTTTGACTCTTAAGAATTGTATGTTTGGCAGATTCACTATATTCATTTAATGTCCAAATCTATCTATCTATCTATCTATCTATCTATCTATCTATCTATCTATCTATCTATCTATCTATCTATCTATCTATCTATCTATCTGTGTGTGTGTGTGTGTCTTTGTTAAAAAGCCACTTGTATCCCTTGCTGTTGACTGGTGTTTGTTTGAATCACCAAACAAAAGTTCGTTGTGTCTTTCTACAGTGACAAATTTTAATCTTTAAAATGGCATGACAACATTCTATTTAAGATTTTTTATGGAAGAAATGCCAGTGAATCATAAAGTTTATTAGAACATACCATCTGCAAAATGTCTGTACAAAAATAACATCTCACTTCATCAAGTCATGGCACTAACCTTTGTCCTCTGGGCACCACAAAGGTCTGCACAAAATTATGGGCAAGCAGAGATATTTCAGTCTGGACTTCCTGACAAAGAGAATTGCTGTCCATGCAGCTGAAATGGTGAAACTAATGGAGTTGAGAAGGCTTGTAAAAAAGTGGATAGGCCTATTGTTTTGTTCTAGGGAACAGCTAGATAAAGAGGTACAGAAACAGATTTGTAGTTTTACAGTTAACATAAGGACAGAGAGACAGACAGACATATATACATACGTACATCTATGGGAGGCAGACATTTATGTCCCTTAATAAAAACCCATAGGCTTGCACCTGACACACCCATACACAACTGAGTGAATTGAAAGCATTAAGACAGTCCCGGGGCAATCAGTTAACACACACACACACACACACAGAAAAAGTATCAGGTGTTTGGGTAAACACACACACACACACACACACACACACACACACACACACACACACACACACACACACACACACACACACACACACTTGGAACAAAGGAGTGTGTTTTGCTCCAACACACCAGTGGATCTAAAACAGCATCACAGCCGGTTTGCCCTCGGCAGAGAGAGACGAGGTGGAGGGAGGAAACAAATGAGAGAATGGGAGAGCAGGAGACATGGGGAAATGAGAACACCAGAGGCATAAAGAGGAAGAAGGACAAAGCGGAAGAACTGAGAGAAAGACAAGAGAAAACAAGGGTGGAGTAGTGGAAGAAAGGGAAGTTTGGAAGAGAGGAAAGGGAGGCAGATTTAATGAAAGGAGCAAAGAATTCAGTATCATTGTTCTTTTTTTTTGCAGTGCGTTAGATATTTTTTTAAAAATTTAGCTGTCTATATTATATCCAGATAACCTAATAAATAATTTTTCCAATAACAAGACTGATAAATCATCAGCTTACTGTCACTAAACTACCCTGCTGCAATGATACAGGACAACAGCACAGCACACCTGATACATCTACACAATGTGGGTAGCTCCTCATGTTTGGCAGGTTTTACGCCAGATGCCATTCCTGACTCAACACCTGAGGGAATTGTGTCTTCTCCCAGAAATAAACCTTTACTTTTGCTTGTGTAAACCAATACACTATAGAATCATTGTTCTCAGCCATTTGACGTTTAAAAAAATACTTCCAGTTTAATTTATACTCACAATAATAACATTTCTTCATAGAAATGTTATGATATTTATTCTCAATCCTACATTTTTAGTTTGTACTATAGATTATAACACAATTTCTGCTTAAAAACATAATATATAATACAGTAGCTGTGTTGAATGATGAATGGGCAATCATGATCCAGAGATAACTATTTGACCTTGTTGGAAATATTAAATTTTTTTGTGTTCCTCCAAGATAAACATGGATAAAGTTGTTTACACAGGAATGTCCTATCATCCTGTAATAACACAAGCAGTATATTATTATACTGTGTGTTCAGTATAAAAACACACATTGTAATGTTATTGTAATGATTATCACATGCAGAGTTAGCTTCAGCTACTAAATATACCTACAGGACTTTTGCACATTTTCCTTCCTGCTTTACTAGCAATTTGCTGGAAGCCTACACCTTAAACTGCTTGGAATTTTTAGCTGACATGAACAGAACCAAGTAAGGTGATTTGAATCATTCCTTTCTTGAATTGCTGCTGGTACTACCTCCACCAAGTTACCATGTTAAAGCACTAGAGTTTTCCCCTGACCACCCCTTTCTCTATTTTTTCTGATTTTTCTGCATCCACCAGCACACATGTTGAAAACTATGGCTAAAAACAAAACAAAAGATAACATAATAAAAATGATAATCACAAATTATTCAGTTTGATGTATATATATATATTTTTTTAGAATTTAATATCATTTGTATAAAATAATAACAATAAAAAACTGTGTGCATTTGTGCAAATCAGGAATAAAAAAGTACTAATAGAATTTCTCATTTTCAGTCTCTCAACAAGCATTAGTTGTATTTTCATTGTAATTTTACTCCCAGTGAGAAAGCAAATGGCGTAGCTATACCTTGACATAAAAATGATTAATCCACACATAAATATAATGGTAGAGGCTGCCAAATAAGCTCTTACTTTAGACACACAGTCAGTGCAAATGAGGTTTTCCTTAATGTTATCAATATGTTTTCTCATTTGAAGTAATAACAAAAATATCAGTTTCTATGATAATAACTCAATAATTGGATTGGGGTGACATGGCCCAAAGAGTTCATTTGGACTTTTGCATTTTGCAGCTGGAGACTAAGTTAGAAAGAACTAATCAGACAATGAAAGTGGCTCTCTGACCTTTTAATTTCATTCAAGCCAGAGATCTGAATCATCAAATTTACAGCTTTCTTACTGTCAAAGACATTACCCAATGTTTTCCATGTTATGCTGGCAGGGTGTGGTATGTGTTGACACATTTCTCTGACATGTCGGTAGTGTGCCAGTCTGCAATGACAGTAGAGCCATGATACAATGGTATTGCAGCTGAATTAATTTCTTCATTGTCAGGTTGCTCAACATGGATGGTGTATGAAGTATCTTAGATGTGTACTTCGTGATTTTTGCAGTTTAAAAAAAATTCTTGCAATTTTGTTTTCTCACATAAGGCCAAAATTGACTATGTGTCGCATTAATTAAATGATTTTAACACATTTGTTTTGCAGACATCAAGATGATTGAAAGGTGCTTTTCATAGGCTTTACCACTAGATGGGGATAAATACACACAACTTGTATGGAGTGGGAGACTGAGGAATGCACACACACACACACACACACACACACACACACACACACACACACACACACACACACACACACACACAAGAGTGAATATGAAACTGGAAAAAAAAAAGCAGAGAGCCCAATGACAAGATAGAAAAATTGAAAGAACAGAGGTAAAAATGTTCTTCTCTCAGTCCCTGGTGGTTTTCACAGAGCCTCCAAAGACTTCCCATGCCTGTAACCCACCACCTGCGTCTCTTTTTCCCTCAGCCAAACACACACACACACACACACACACACACACACACACACACACACACACACACACACACACACACACACACACACACACACACACACACACACAGTGCCATTTTCTTTTCCAAGTCCTCTAAAATAAATTGAGTTGTTGGAGATTTGAGAACAGCATCAAGCCTTAGTAACAGTCAGACGCTTTCCCACATAAAAATAAACTGGTCCTGTTCCTACATTCTGTCAGCTTCTTAGTTTCTAATTACTCAAAGTAGTATCTTATATTTCCATTTTGTCTGTTGTTTATTTTTCATTAAAGTTGATGTTTTATTGAACAGATTGAACTTTGCAGTTTCAAGTATTTTCAGCTCTAGTGTGCAAAAGCTCCCACCAAACATCTGTTAAACTAAAGATGAAAACTGACACTTTGAGAAGTCTGATTCTGCCAAGAGATAAGCAACAGTTGTTTTTGCTAGAAATTTGTCCTGTCATACAGTCACAGCTACAATTGGAAAGCTTATTAACTGCAATTCATCACTCAATTTAGCAAATAAGGCAAGGGAACTGCATGTTCCTTCAGGACCAACTAGTATCTTTGCAGTTTTTTTTGAGACAAATTAGAAATCACTGTAAGAGAAAGGGACAGCTGGACTTCACAGACGACAAAAAGTTGGAGAAACTGACCTTAATGTTCTCAGTAACACATGGTACCTTTTCTCTGCATACTAATTTGACCTTTAAAGAATGAAAAAACAGACTTCTTATTCAGGAAACTGACCCACAGAAGGACAAAATTCAGTACAGACATAAAGCTCCATGTATTTCCAGACAACGTTTGCAGTTAACTTGTTTCCTTATAGTAACTGTGCCTTGCCTATATCATTCATTCATTGCATTTTATTAATAGTGAGGAGCTTAAAATACATGTACTCAGGGTGCTGGTTTAACTCACTGGGTTGAGCAAGCCTCTGCATAAGGGTAATGCAGAGGCCTGCGGTCATTTTCTGCTCGTCTTTCTTCTACCTTTTCTGTCTTCTTTCCAAAAAAGAATCATGCACTTTTATCTTTTTAGTCCAAACTGATGAAGAGATTTACCTAAAAATAGATCTCAACCATCATATACAAAATTTCATTTTGTTCTGTACATGTTTAAACAATAAGAGAATGTATTTTCCCTGATGTACAAACGCAGTTTATTTCATCCAGGGTAAGGTCAACTACAACTTAATATGGACCTGGCCATAATCTGATCTCTCTAATTGCCTTGCAATGTCCATCTTTCTGTCTACCGTACACACAGAACTATGTCTGCATCTCTATCTCCATGAAGCCTTTGTCTAACGTTGACCTTACCTTAACCTCAACCGAATTCTTACCTTAACCTTAAAATTAAAGCATAGTGCTGAAATCTGAAAAAAGCCCAAATGTTCTTAGTTTCTAACAATGTTCTTATTCTCAAGGTCTAAAATTTAAATCGGTCCTCACAAAGACAGAAGTATGGGACGACACAAACACACATAGATGCGCACGATACCCACTACCTGAAACGACTCAGCCAAGCCGAGCTGGGAGGCACAATTATGAGGAGCTGCCTTCTTGACCTTCTATCTGCCAACCAATCAAATTGAATGATGATTATCATATGAGCGATAAGCTCTTTAAAGCACTTTTATATAACTTTTTCTTTTTCCCTCTGACTGTTTGTCTTTTTCATTTCCCTTCTCCAGTATCTTTCTTTCAGCGCTTTACCTGAATCTCTCTCTCACACACACACACACACACACACACACACACACACACACACACACACACACACACACACACACACACACACAAATTTTCCCTCATCGCCTGTTATATCTCTTCTACCTTCTCACTTGCTCTTTCCTTCCTCTTTGGAAAAGGGCTCCCAAACGTCTGCGTTAAAAATGTCATATCATAACCGATCTTATCCATCACAGTCCTGCATTGCAAGAGGCGCATTTTTAATGGTGTGCAGAAAAGTTATGTGATACATAACTGGGTAATGCTGAAATATGTATTATGTATACCTTCAGTGTTTCACTGTTGTAGTAACAAATCGAGAACATAGGAGCCTTAGCTTTCTGGTGTGCTCTCAACTTTGAATTCATTTACATTTTTTATACCCAAAATATGTTTAAAGTTTAAACCCTCCAGATTTTTTTCTTGAACTCAAATACATTTTTTTTTTCTAAAACTGCAATTAAATGAATAGGCAGCATGGTAGCCGAGGTTTGCACTGTTGCCTCACAGTTCTATATATTATGACTGAATGTAATTATATTTAATGTCCATCCATCCATCCATCTTGTTCTACTTATCCATTTAAGGGTTGCGGGGAGGCTGGAGCTGCAGAGGGTCTTGGGTTTGAATGCATTAAAGGCAGGAATGGTCGTCTGTCTGTGTTGGGCCTGTGCTAAAATGGCGACCTGTCCGAGTGCCTCGCCTTTTGTCCTGTGCCCTGCCTTTTGCTCCGTGACATGTGGCATTGGCTCCATCCAATGGATGGATAAATGGATTGCCATTAAATATAATTACATTCATTGATTATATATTAGTAGATTCGTAGTGGTAGAGTCCATGACTCCAATGCTGATTGGAATGCAGATTGTCTGCCCAAGCAGGGATTTGTGTATAAATGTAGTTCAGTGCAATCTAGCCTCATTAGCCTAATAATGTCTATCAATCTCCTTCTATGTGAGAGCTCTATTAAGTCACTGCTAATGAAAAATGAATAGTTCCTGCTTTAATATCTGTTTAATAAAATGGTTGAACTGGTTTGAATTTTATTGTGAAGAAGAGACCAGAAACAATTAACTGTAACAAATTATTATTAACTTTATATAGAACAAATATAAAAGCTGAATAGTTTAGAGAGGGATAAAAACAAGTGTTTCAGTTGTTGTGACAGTAAATGTCTTCACAGAAAAAATATAAGTGACAAGGTGAACATGTAAAAAATGTAACATTTTTAATGGTGCATTTTTTGTGCATTGTTTTAGGAGATGACAATAAGTATTTTTAAAGCTGTCTGTGTTTATCCTCAGCATTTTTTGTTTAAGTTGAAGTATTTTAAAATTTGATCACACCTTAAAATTCTACCGTATCTCCTTAAGTATTCGAGGAGTAAAAACTGTTTTTTTCTGAACACTATAAACAACCTGTGATTAAAACATGGTTTTATTTATGTTGCTTTTCCACAGCTGGTCAGGATCATTTATAAGTGCAGAGGCCTTATTTTTTAACAGCTCATAATACAGCCCTGAACTCAGAAATCCAGTTAGACCAGATGCTTAATTTCAGATGAAATCCCATAAAATTCTGAAAATGATGACGATCTGTCCAAAAGTGTTCAAGCGGTAGCTTCTACCATCTGTTGAGCTAACTGTTTGGTCAAGCATCATACACAGAAACATACACAGATTGTGATTAAAGCGAGCCTTTGTGTTACACACAGAGGATCTTTGGTTGATATCTGTTGAGCAGAATCTTTCAATTTCACACTGTGCTGTGAGCTCAGTGTAACTGAGACTAACACGAAATTTCTAACATTCACTTGCCAAATGAAATATATATCAAAGTACAGTCACTGAGTGTAATCTATGTAAAAAGCATGTTGTGTTCACTGCATGCAGAAACTCCTCACGTGCATAATTTTCTCACAACAGAACTGATTGAAGTCTCCCACACAAAAATAATGCATCCTTTGACGACATATGAATATGGTAAAAGGTATTTGTCGTGTGTAATGAGCTTCATATTTTGTCTGGCCTGTGCATCTAAGAGGAGGCATCAAAGCGTGAAAGATCATGTTTAAACCACTTCATTAGCTTTCAATGAAGCAAAAATGCAAAAATGGTTTGGAAGAGCCAGCACACAACGGACTAGTCTGTACAAAAGATGTGATTTCTGGCAGGAGGAGGAGTTCTCTGTGTGTGTGTGTTTGCTTGTGTGTTGGGACAAAACTCTGTTTCCAGTCACATTTTATGAACTTATACTTCCATTTTGGGACACAAATCTCATGGCTGGGTTAAGGGTTACTACTCGTAGAACAAACATACCACGCTCACTTGATGTGCATTCACATCCCATTTGGGCAACAAAGTTACACCTCTGCAACTTAAACCATTATTCATTTTAGGGTAAACTTTTGCTGGGGTTTGTTTCACTACTCAGGATGAACAAATAATTAGAGATTTGCCAGTGCATGGCTGCAATATCTATCTGGATACTACTTTTATTTTATATTTATTATCTTGTGTATTGCAGTTGTATATAAAGAACATCAATTTTGCAGGAACCAATGCAGGACACACGCTATCAGAGGGAGTTAAAAACAAAAACCGATGTACTTAATTGTATACATTTGCCTCATTAGTGAAAAAGAACTAGCTTTGATGTATCTCTGTGGGTATGTCTGGGGTAAAGTGTTATGCCAGTACCTGACTGGCCTTTAAAACTAAAACAGCATGTGAATGAGGCTTGTATGGCTCTCTGCACTTAATTAAAATGAACATTAATGAACAACCAGAAATAAATGTTAAGTTGCAGTCTGAGTCACAAAGTGGTAAACTGTTGAAGATAAGGAATGTTTCAATTAAAAGGCTATGCCATTTTGATTTGAGTTGATGAACATCAACAAAGCCCAACTGAAAGTGTTGTAAACCCAGTGACTGATTGTTGCCCCTGTAATAAATTGCCTTGGCACACTGTTCATAATGACATTAGCAAGTCTTACAGATTCTGGCTCACTTTAATGTGTAAAGACAGGAAACTATAGAAGCTTCCCTACAGTATAATTCTCCTGTTATTTAGATTTAACCTGCTACAACATGTCCATTTATCTTTTACGATAATGATGGTAGCTTACGTAAACTTTAAAAGGTGAGCTCCAGCCTGGAGTGCCTTTTCCTCACACTTGGTTTAGTTAAAATATCCCTTTATTTGAACCACTGGCCACGAGAGAGTGTCTGAGCTAAAAATAGCTTTGACATTTAGAGCAGAAAATACAGATCAATGGTGAACTGAAACACAGCAAATATATTAGAGTAAGTGTAACAGTGAAAGGGTCACATCTATAAAGTAACAAAATGAATTAACAGCCTTAGCAAGAAGAAGAATAAAATGAAGGCATCAGTGAGACTGAGAGCGTATGCAGAAAATGGATGAGAGGCTGTGATGGAAGGGGATGGTTAAAGTTTATCACTATGTGACTCAGACTCACTGAAGGAACTAAAAGGTCTAAATTAGGAACATCATCTCTCATATGTAATTTCACTGAATCAATCTGCATGGGCATAAAGTCGTCTTGTCCATCTTTTATTCATAGAAATGAGAGAAAGAAAACAGAGGGACATGCTGGCTGGTTATTCTTGCCCATACGCCAGTCATTTCCATGTTCACACCTAAACCACCCACCCACCACTAAGTCTGTGTCTCATTTGTCCTTTCTGCTCGCACATTTTATGTACTCATGTAACTCTGTGTGTATGTGGTTGTCGGTCTGTGTGCCCATGCGTGTGTATGTCTGGCTTGGACGGTTAATTCTCTCTGCCAGAAAATGTCCTGCAGCAAGAATTTGGAGTTGAGAAAGTGTCCACTGCTCTGTCTATATGCGACATGGTGCCAAAACGGGCATGAAGCCACTTCCTATTAGCATGGAGCACAGCCACAGCACTGCCAAAGACTGGTCGGGAGTGCTGAGAAAATCTCCATATTGCCAGAAACAAGTTTGAGATGCAGCTAAAAAAATCCCCCCAAACTGCCAAAAACTTTATTAATCCATAATCACATTAATCCTGTGATCAATACAAAAAATGTAAGCGAAGAAAACGAAAATTTGCCAGTCTTGTGTGTTTTTTGTTCACTGTTGGCCAACAATTACTGAAAATTAGTAAAAAAATTAAGGAACACAATGTCTTGGCCAAAGCAGAATTATCCTCATGCTTCCACTGTCAACAAACGATTAGAAGAACACGCTAGCGGTTTTGATGTGTTTAGTCCAGAAATATTTGGATTTTTCCACATTTGTGCTTCTTGTTTTAGGCCAGTCAGCATTTTCTGTAATCCTTTATTGTTGTGCAGTAGGCTTACTGCTTACTGTTGGTAGAAATTTTCATATCTGAGAGTTTAGACTTGGCTGCTGACAGTTGTTGGTACATTTGGGAAGGGCCAAGTGGAGTAGTCTCCACTCGCTATGGTCTGCTTGCCTAATATTTCTTAGGTCTATGTTGTACCATCAAAACAACTGGACTGATTCACTGGTGCTTGGACACAGGAACTTTATGGATGTCCTGTAGTGTCACCTGGCAATGGATCCTTTGAGTCTCCTTAGTTTTGGGTACAGACCTGTGCTAGATCTAGATCTGAATGAGATCTTGGAAGATTATCGGACGTCTCAATATATTTACCTTTCTTAAGCTGTTCCTGAGCAGTTTTTGGGGTGAGACTGCACTGTGTTGCCAGGATGTGCTGGTGCAGTGGGTGAGCGCTCAATCTAACACACTGTTTTGGTTGTAATAAAAATAAATATCGAATACTAGAATCTAAGGTTTCCCAGGACACCACTGTATCATACTAACGTGATAAGGTTTATTGACTTCATTTGGTATTGGCTTGCCTTGGTTGTTTTTGAGCTTTAGAAACCAAGAAATCAATTGAGTTTTGGCAGTGATTGGGTATAGTACTGGTAGAAAACAAATAGTTAAAAGCAGCTCTGTAATAAAACAGACATAAGTTAATGTGAACTCTTTTCTGGGACTCAGACCTCCAAACAGCACATTTTGAACTATAAGCTAGTTTCTTTTAATCTGTTTGATCTGAGCTTTGAGCCAGTCTTTGCAAAGTGTTAACTTGCACTGCAGCATTGCCTCCCTCTCTTTCTCCATTTCCATTTCCCTCTTCGTTTCCATTGTGCTGGCAGTATTTAGGGCCCCAGTTAACAAGCCATTTAAGTCCCATCTTCTCTGCTCCCTAATCACACTGTCAATACCCATACATGGCTGTCACTCATGCAGACGCATTAAGCCTGTCATTCCCTCTCTGCTCTCTCGCCGTCATCTCCTCATCTTTGCTGTTTCCCTTCCTACTCTCCATCCCGCTCTCATCTGTCTCCCGCTTCCATTTTCTCCTATTTCCTCTCTACCCTCCCTCCGTCTCAGCCATTCAGTCTCCTCCTCTCTTCCCATCTGCATGCAAAAAGAGCGCGACATCTTCAGTCTTTTCATGTGATCGACTGAGAGGGACTGTGTTGAAAACTGTTTATCTTTTGATAAAGATGCCATGTGCAGAATCTGCTTATTAATAATAATTTGCTGTAAATCAGCCATGATGATACATTCCGATGTATGCCTCTCACATTCAAGTAAAACCGACAAGGACCTGCTTGCCATTTTAATTTGGGTGAATATGGGAGCTTGATTGCCTGCAAGAGTAATTGTTGATGTACCTGTCAACAGTATTTTGACGACTGACATAGTGAAATGCTGCCTTAAAAAAACAAATCACAATTCTGCCAATACTGGGAAAATTGCACACAGTGCTTGCACGTAGCTGTGTCACTGAACTTCAGGTGAATAGTTCTTGTGTTGAAGTTGCTTCCCGAGGCAGATTGAAGCCTTGTAGCGAGGGCTGCAATTGAGGACAAATAATGTTTGGGAAGTTAACTGTTAGCACACTAGCCAGTCACAAACAGGCTATGGCTAGCCAATCAATAGTTTCCTTAGTATTTTTTCTGTACAGGGTTCAGAAAGCAGACAGCAACTCGATATTGCTTTAGTGTGTTGTTGTAGCTACATAGGTGACTGCAAGACCACACACACACACACACACACACACACACACACACGGTAGGCAGAGACAGACAAAGTGAAAACAATGCCAGCTACACTAGCAAAGCTGGAAGAAAGCTGTGACATGCTGACCTTTGAGAAAACTGAAAATCATAAAGACTGTGCAGGAAGAATAGTTTATTATCTAGGCGCCCTAAAAAAGAGAAATAGTTTACCAATAAAAACAAAAGAGGAACACATAGTATAATATTTATTTTAAATATACTTACCTGTTGGCTACAGAAACAAACTTGCCAACCTGATTGTAGGAGTTGAGAAGGGAACGGTAACCTCGTATTTTTTTTCTTTTTAATTGCATAATCATTTCAACAAAATGCCCATGGTGACTACACAAAACAATGAGACTGGCAAGCTATTGCGCTATCATTTTTTTTTTTTAGCTGGTTAGTGCGTTTACCACACTCCCTAGTGTGGTATACAGTCGAATTTTCCATCTCTTAAGTCTGACGCCATTAGCCATTTCCGGTTCCAAACTGTTTTTGGGTTTTCAAACTCAAACATCAACAGTGCCGCATCACAGAGAGTTTAAAACTTCCCAGATTCTTTGATTGTTAACAAAATCTTCCAGGTGTTATAATAAAATTTTACATCCAGGCATTTGGTTACAAAACAGATTTACAGTTTACCAGAGTTTGATGTTAGCTGTAAATTAGCTTGCTAGTTTCCATTTAAAGATGATATGCCATGTTCTGGCTGAGGGATTTCTAAAAAACTAACTGTACAGGTCTGCTATCACTGTGGATAAACATGAAAACAGAAAAACTAATCAGCAGCAATCTTTGTAGGGTTATTGAAGTTAGGCTAGCTGGCATATAATGGCGTGCTACCTGGTGGCTAGCTACCAAGCTATGAACACGTTAACACAGTAAAGACATAGGATGAGTGCTAACTTTTTTGTACTTAATAAAAGTTAATCTCAACATCCCTGATGGATGGAGACAAATGCAATCACACTGCATGAAATAGATTCTGAAAACAGACCAAACAGTTAAGAGAATACCTGACATGTTTCATCCACAGCACGAGGTTCGTCTCTGTTAATATTCTACATGGTTTGGATGACTCGCTATGAAAAATACCTGATCTGAAGCTTCGACAAAACATCGACCACTGATTATTTTTAGGGGCTTTTTTATATTAAATCAAACAAGATATGAAGCATTCCAACCTGTTAAAAAGACAACAGCCCTAATGAACACAGTAGGAGTTTAGACCCAGAAGCAGCGTTGATACGTCACTTAACCTGTTAGAGGTGTGTAGCTCGGTTCTAAGTGCCAGCAGTAAGAGGGTCAACAGATCACTTTATATTCCTGTCCTATGTATTTTTATTTTTTTTTTTTACTATTTCAGTATAGACTGTTCACAACTCTCCATATAAATTATCTTTACCTAATGCATCACCATATTATATTTACCAGACTGAAAAAAGTAGCTGGTGTTGTTTTTACCTTTGTGCATTTCATCATGTCAATATATGCTTCTGGAAACACCTAATCCTTCCTTCTGTTGTCTCCCTGTCTGTCTATAAAAGAAAAATGCTATAAATAGAGTGCTGAAGTAGCTTGAGGCTGTAAAACTGATGGCAACTGTGTTAATTTACCATGAGCAAATAGAATTCAGGCTCACTTTAATTGCTTAAAATTTCTCATTAATAGCAATATGCAGACAACTGTGCGAGCTAATAAGTCTTCTTCGCTCACTCTTTCTGTCTCTACCTCCCTTGTTTGCTCTGCAGTTCTTTCTCTGTTAACGTCACGTCGCTAATCAGCATGAGTGTGGATGGATATCCAAATGCAATCACAGGCAATTATGCTCCTTGCTGTGTTTGTGTGTGCATGTGTGTGTGCATTTGTGTGCACATTTAAGCCCATTAGGAAGTGACGCACTGATTAACTGTCAACTCTCATGCTGCCTGACTGCCAGTCACACAGACAACAAACAAAAAGCAACACTCCCTGACTCCCGAAGACACACACAGACGCATATAATTTGCTCTCTACCCATTATGCACTCAGGATACTTGTCACAGTCATGGTCACAACAGCAGGATAAACTGCAGCTAATTCAGTTGAGTAAAATAACTGAAAGACCAGGGGGACACGTTATAAAACACCTTCCCAATGCTGAATAAGGACAATAATTCTGTCAAACTTTCTGAGCTTTTTTACTGTTGTGCTACTTTGCTCGGTTTTGTTTTAGACTCCTTCAGCCTTTATTGTGCAAGTTCAGCTGCAGTCATCTATTTCAGCCGCACCGTGTCTCATTCTGCTTGTGGAAAAACTGTGCAGCCTGGTCCATTCTCCAATGTGCTGACCCAGTTGTGCGACAAGCTCACCCACCATCTGCCACACTCTTTTAGTGTTATTTATATGATATTATGGTGCTTCTGCTACATCAGGATACTATTCTGTGTACAGTTCTGGTGAGGAACTGCTGCAGTTGGTGAGATGGTTTGTGTTCTCTGGAAAGCAATAAGTAAGATTTGTGCTGACACACAGCACAAAATGACCATACTGAAATACAGTACGTCTGTGGGAGTTTGTTGATCATTACCACCACCACTGAGTACATGTTGCAATTTTTGGATTTCACAAGACACTTCCCACTTTGCAGAGTTTTACAACAAAAACTCTTTACCAATGGCATTTTGAAAGCACTCCCTTCCCCACAAAAGGTACACACACACACACACACTGATACTCAACAACTCATAAAATGGTGAGACAACTGTCTAATGGTACAACCTCTTGAACCTATTCAAGTAGATTTTTTATTCTTTTTCTTGTTTTCTGTCAAATACACTCACTTGACATCAGGTGCAATTTGCTAGTAGTGGGTTTGGACTGTGTTTAGCCTTCAAAACTACTTTAATACTTTGTCAACAAGCTGCTGGAAACATTCCTCAGAGATTTTGGTATACCGATATGATGGCATCCTCTGTTCCATCACATTTCGAAAATGCATTGGACTGAGATCTGGCGACTCTAGAAGCCACTTGAGTACAAAGAGCTCACTGTAATGCTTAAGAAACCAGCCATTCGAAAATGGATACACTGTGGTCATAAAGAGATGGACATGGTCATCAAAAATATTTAAACAATCTTATTGTTTAAGGAACTAAGGGGCTAAAAGTGTGCCAAGAAAATATCCCTCACAAAATTATACCACCACCTCCAGCCTGAGCTTTTGATACAAGGATGTATGGATCCATGCCTTCTTGTTGTTTAACTAAGGTTCTGACCCTGCCATCCTAATGTCAAAGCAGAACTCGACACTCACCAGACCAGCCAATGTTTTTGAAATGTTTTATTGGAGAGCATGTGTGAATTTGGCCATTTTTGGTTGACTCCTTTGTCACGTGATGCGAGCAGAATCATGTGCAGCTCAACGTGGCAAAGACCAAGGAATTGATTGTGGATTTTAGGAAGACCAGGAAACCCTTGACCCCTGTCCAAGGGGTCAACATGGACATTGTGGAGAACTATAAATACCTTGGAGTACACACAGACAATAAACTGGACTGGGTTAAACACACTACTGCACTTTACAGGAAGGGCCACAGTCGTCTCTATTTTCTGAGGCGGCTGAGGTCCCTCAGCATCTGTCGGACAATGCTCAGGATCTTCTTTGAGTCTGTTGTGGCCAGTGCTATCCTCTATGCTCTTGCATGCTGGGGCAGCAGGTTGAGGGTTGCTGATGCCAACAGATTCAATAAACTGATCCGCAAGGCCAATAATGTTGTGGGGATGGAGCTGGACTCCCTTAAGGTGGAGTCAAGAAAGCGAATGTTGTCCAAGATAAAGACAATGTTGGATAACACCTCCCACCCACTCCATAACGTGCTGGCTAGCCAAAGGAGCACGTTCAGTGAGAGACTGAGATTACCAAAAAGCACCACTGAACGACACAGGATATCATTCCTGCCTGTGGCCATCTCCCTGTACAACTCCTCCATCTAATACACTGTAAAAACTACAATAGTTACACCCTTATTGCACACACTCTGTCTTACTCGGTAATGTTGCTGTCAATCTTTGTGATATTTATTTATAATCACATCTACCAACTCTGGATATTTATTATTTGGTGATTTGTATATATTGTGCTATTCCTTAACATACTGTACTGTTAAATAGTTTAGTCTGTAAACCACATAATTTCCCTACGGATTAATAAAATATGCTGATTCTGATTTTCTTTGTCCTCTAACATCAACTAGGTATTTTGTCTTCGAGAACTTCAGTTCACTTTTTATTTTGTCTTTTTTTGAACCATTCCCTGCAAACTCTAGAGATGGTTGTGTGTGGGAAAATCCCAGCAGATCAGCAGTTTCCGGAATACTCAGACCAGCCCGTCTGTCACCGACAATCATGCTGAAATGCCATTCCATTGGGTTGCTGCCATGCGATTGGCTGATTATATATTTCTTAATGAGCAGATCAACAGATGTACCTAACAAATTGGCCGGTGAGTGCATATACTGTTCTAATGATGGCTGCTCAAATGATTCCTGGCTCTGTACGATAACACCTATACACATATCAAATGACCATCACAATCTACCAATTTGCATTAATTTATAGCTGCAGTGAGAAATCATGGCCACCTTGACTGACATGAAATCATTGTTCTTAATATGTTAATGTAGCTGTTTGTGTAGCAGCATTTACAGCTCTCATCAACAACTGAACATGTTGCTTTACTAAGCAACAATATTATCTTGTACAGCTTTTGTAGCCTAATCTCTAAGCGTAGACAAAACCAGATGTGAATTATAATAACAGGGATCATAAAATTTAAAGTACACTAAAACATGATATCAAAAAAGGCTTTTGAAGAAGAACTCCACGCGAGGCTGTAAATGACATAACAAAGTATTAGACTTAGTTGACCGTGCTTACATTTGATTAAAACTCCACATCTCATTTCTGTGCAGTCTAACCTATTTTAAACCTATGGAAGCAGCTGATGTTGCTTCTGAGAGCTAAGAGATATGTGCTGTCACGAAGCACCTTCATTGGCAGTCAGCAAAGGCGAGAGTCCTTAACCCCTAAGACCTGACACAACATGCCATACACATCTAGAAAACGAGAGGTCGATTAGTCCTCTGTAAGCAACAGTAAATACTGAGCTTTAGATTGTTACTTGTTAGAATTTCTATATACATTCAGCATTTCCTCTTGTTACACTCTATATTTCTTCATATCACGAGGCGCAAAGATCACTTCCAAAAAACAGCAGAAGTCTTTTTAAAGCAGCCTATTAACTGCTCGAAGGCCAGAAGAAAAAAAAAAAAAAACAACAGAAAATTATACTTTGAAATCAGCAAGCAAAGCGCTGCTTTGTGTCACATATGTGAGCAGCATGGATCACAGTTCATGTCACCTCATGTTTCTGCTTTTCAAAAGCCATTTGGATAATTATAAGGCTACATCACTTCTGCTCATTCCATTGCATACACACGTCTCAAATTTAAACTAATGAACAGCGCCAGTGAATAACATTATTTCTGTTCCCCATCATTTTCTTTTCCTTGCTCTTCTCTGACAGAGAAGCTCTTATTTCTACTTTATTTTTTGCCCCATTTCCCAGTTGCTTTAATTTGCCACGTTGTTCAGCAGCAGCATAAACAGAACTTTGATCACTAGAGGAAAATAAGAAGGCACTGGGTATATGTTCAGTGGCATCTTTTCAGTAGATTTATTTACTGGTCTACCTGCTTTCCCCCTCACTATTATTAGTTGTCAGCCTGATTGTTTGCCAGTCTTCCTGCATCTCAGCCTATTGTTTGACTGATTTCTTGCCAACCTGCATGTGCTTGATCCCATGCAATTGCAGACATTACAGGAGCCAGAGCTGACAGCAATGAAATCAACGGGTCACCTCCCATGACAATTAAAGATTCAGCATTGTCACGATTGGCTTCTGAACTGTCACACAACAAAAAGAGTGAGGCAACAGGCAGAATCTGCAGCGAAACAAAGAAGGAAGTAGAAAAAAAAGACATATATGGTGTGATAATAGCTTAACATCTAAAAGGAATCTGTTCTTCCCATGAACATATTTGTGCATAAATATTGACATTATTGTAATTACTGAACCTGTTTCCAAGCTATCTTTGCTTTTCATGTCACCAACCATGAAGCAATCGTAAAGTGTTTGGTGACACTTGAGCAATCATCTTTGTAGTAAACTATAGATTTGTGTCTTAAGTGAAACAAAGATGAATGTTAAAGATAGGTTTCACGCAACTAAATATTGTTTTGATGCTGAGCTTGAATGTTCATTGTTGACCTTTCAAATTATAGTCTGATGAAATGCAGTCATTAGTGTAACCACAGCTCCACGATCTGCAATTATTCACTCAGTGTGTAACAGTTACACTTTTCATTAATAACAATGCGAATAACAGTGACAGACTGAGTGATGACGTAAATGCCTCCAAGTCAGAGAATCTTTGGTTTCACGTGACATCAGTGCTTCCATGTCACATTATAATACAGTAGCAACACTGTGGCTTGCTCTAAGTATTCTACAGTGTCTAAGTGGCGGCTGTGGCTCAAGAGGTAAAGCAGGTCATCCGCTAATTGTCCACATGCTCTGGTCTACATGTCCTTGGGCAAGCTATTCATCAGTGTGTGCGGGGAAAAGAAACACAAATAACCCTCTATGAATGAACTAATGTGTGCAGTGACTTTGTGAGCTTATTGCCATTGAGATGGTTGCTTCAAAGACCACTCGCAGTCATTTGCCATCTTCAGAGCAACTTTGCTGCATCAAGAGAGCAACACAAGGGGAATAAGATCGAGTCAGTGTGCTGTGACTACAGCCAGATTACATGCAATCTGTTTGTGATGAATCGTGAGAAATTGGTGAAATTCCAAAATCTTTTTCTGTCTGCTCTCTACAAATACAGAAATGTATATCAAGCAGAAATTCATATTAACTGCTTACATTCATAGATCTGAAACAGAAATTCCTCCAAAAATAGTGATGTGGTTGCTACAGGATGGTGATATTGCTGGAAAATAACAGGTGCTCAGCAACCTTGCCTTTATATAGGAAAACTACCAGAATTCAACCAGCTGGCAACCAGTTGAGTTGAGTCCCCTATTGTCAAGATATGAATCGCAAATGAGTGGATTTCACTGGTGTGGACCTACTCATTGATTGCAATGTGCTGGCAATATGTCTGCATTTATAAATTAGCCAACAATTATTTGAAAACTTTCACCAATTTGAATGAGAGTGATTACAGTCAGATTCTTTGGACACAGGTTGTCTCTCAGAAGACATCTTGTTATCCTAACCTTGCAATTTGAAAGATGTTGCACAGGGTGTTACACACATTAACCAAATTCTATACAATCACCAGGCAATTACATATTTTTCCTAGTTGCATGGAGATTAGCATCCTACTTTTACACTTTTCATATACAATACTATACGGTGGCCAAACGGACTGCAACCTAAGAAAACACCAGCTATAAGAAAAAACCTGCAAAAGCACACAAAACACAACAGAAATAGGAAAAACAAAACACAAATAGGAAAAACGACAACGGAAATAGGAAAAAACAGATTTCCAAAAGCACAAGGGAAGTGTTTCTGGGGAGACAATAACCCGACGGACCAGTTGCAGGAACCAAAATATCCAGAACTGCGCTGGGAGACACTTAAAAGCAGTGGAGGATCTATTGGTTTTGTGAAGAAAGAAAAGATTAGAGGTAAGTGTGTTATCCTAACTATTAGCCTAAAAATCTGTCATCAGAATCATATGAATCATGATAAAACACACCTACCATATTTTGGGTTCCTGCAACTGGTCCGTTGGGTTATTGTCTCCCCAGAAACACTTCCCTTGTGTTTTTTTCCTATTTCTGTTTTCGTTTTTCCTATTACCGTTGTCTTTTTTCCTATTACCGTTGTCGTTTTTCCTATTTGAGTCTTGTTTTTTCCTATTACTGCTGTGTTTTTTGTGCTTTTGCAGGATTTTTCTTATTGCTGGTGTTTTCTTAAGTTGCAGTCCGTTTGGCCTCTCAGGGCCACCGTAATACTACTTAAAATATAGTCTTGGAAAACATGGTATAGGTGTACAATCTTAAACAGGTTCACCTTGAAGCTGGGACTACAAGCCAGTAGTGCTTGTTCCCAAGCCTGGATAAATGGGGAGGGCTGCATCAGGAAGAGCAACTAGTGTAAGACATCGGCCAAATCAAACATGTATATCATGAAGAATGGTAAAGAAATGGTAGGTAATTAAATCATATCTATGTAATATTTTTTTAAAATACAAAAATGCAGTTTGTGCAGACTAATTAATCACAAGCAGCAAACTGGAGCAACTGCAGCACAACATTAGAAGCACAAAGCCAGTAAAGACGTCTGCACCAAATTAGCATGGATGTACATACACAAGCTTGCAAACACACTGATGAAGAGTGTAGTTGTTGCTTTCTCCGTGTTTTCTGACAGACAGTCACTTTCACACTAATCAGCACGATACTGGCTAATCAAACACACACATGCACAGACTCATACATAGAATAACACACATGGCACAGGCTATGATTGTCAGTGATTGCATCTGGATACCTGCCCGTTCCTCCACTGATTAGCATTGTGGCACAAATAGCTGTTGGTTCCTTTGTTTCACAAATCAGTATGTATCAAAACACAAATGTATCAGGCATAATTTTATTTTTATCTGACAGCCCTGTCTCAACCTTGATGTAACATCTCTTCACGAGATTTGTTAATTCTTCGTTTGAAAAAAAAAAAAGTCTTGCATCTGCTTTGCAGCTTGTCTCCTTAAGATTTCTAGAAATAATTTTGTTGTTGTTGTTCTTGTCGTGGCTGTTATTTTCCACTGTGAGGGAATGCTGCCACAGATCCTCTGTAGTGGATTCAAAGGGCTTCCTAACCCCAAGATCACCACAAACTGTTGATAAATCAGTGCAAAAACAAAAAATACACGTCAAAGGTGTGCTTTGGAGAAAAACAACTTTTTCTGCTTTTGTTTTTTAGATACAAAGCTTCTATAGGGCACCAGCTACATCTTTACATCTGTGCGGCCTTTGGCTTGAAGATTTAATGGTGCTGGCAGCTGAGAGGGTATATTTTTTTCTGTTTGAGGCTGTATTGCTTGTGTGTGTTCCTGAAATTGTACATTTGGCTTTGAGGTGTTTAGTTACTAGAGTTTATCTCATTATGGTTGGTGGCTGGCTCTCATAGTACAGTTTACTGCACTTTCCTCTTTAGATGGCACAGAAGAAGGTAAAACTACACGAGCATCATAAAACACAGCTAACTGAGGAGTTTAAGGAGTCTCCAGCATGTTTGGTATGAGCAACCCTTTGGTTTTATTGATGCATGTTACAGTTTTTATACAGAAACTGTGTCATGATGCAGAGCACGGTTCAGAAGTATGCGGCGTCAGACAAGAGCAGAATAGATAATCTGACCGATTTTTCAAAACAAAAGACCCCATGTAGACCAAATGCTCCACTTCTGAAATGCTCCCAGTGTGATTTGAAGCCATGCAAAGGGTGTAATAAAAATGCATTAAACACACCCACCCTGTATATTTCAGGGATAAGTGTGGATTTTTTCATTTATTTTTTTATTATTGCAACTTAACGTTCCATTTTCAGTTGCAGAGTTTGTAGATGAACAACCGTTTCATTTGGGGGCTGTGACAATGCTCTGGGCAGGCATGTCCATGCAGCAGTCTGATAGGCAGCATGTGGCTGTCATAGAAATTTAGGACTTGGCCTGAAAAATAAAAGCATTGGAAGTTCCAGCAAGATTTGAAGTCTGATTGTATGGAAGTCTGTGGAAAAACAGCCCTTGGTTTCCTCAATCAGTGATCCCAGGAAGTTTTCCTATCCATGGTTTCAATTGCTAGTTTGACATCCTATTGAATACAGCACTATGTTTAATAGAGTTAAACCAGAGGCTCGAGCAGGGTATGCTTTAGGCTGTTCTTTTTTGTGACTGACAAGTCACAACCATATGAGCATAAATTGTTCCTCTCTTTGTCAAAAGAAAGTGTTCAGTTCAAGGTTTTACAACGGGGCTTCAACAACCAGTGGGTGATATCAGGGTTGCTATGACTATCTTTTTTATCTTGTCTATGGGTAACAGTCAGTCAGTCCTTCTCTCTCCTCTGGTTTCCACCTTTGTTGAATTTTGTTTTCAAATAATAGACAAATGTCCATGTGAATTTAAACTGCATCAATAGTTATAACGCATATGCTGTCTTCTCTGTTTTGTCCAGCTGTTTGCCTTTGTGTGACAGCTGACATAATGCAATAATGTAATAAAGCCGTTATCATCCCTAAGAGAGCAAGAAATAAACAGAGATGGAGAGAGACAGGGAAAAGAAGGGAATTGCTCCTCTATTAAGATGCAAACTGCTCCTGCTCCTTTGGGAGGACAAACAAGTGGGAGAGGCAAAGAGAGGAGAAGAAGAAGGAGGAGAAGAATAAATGAAGAGGGGAAAAATGAAATGGGAGGACAGGAGAAGATGGGTTGGTAGCGCTGATCAAAGTGCGAATATGCACAGCACTCTTCTCTCCAAGATTAAATACTAATTACTCTCAACAGCTGCTCAGTGAGCTCGCTAAGACTCATTATCACAATATACTACATGTGTACCACTTTAGAAATACAGGGTTTCATAGCTAAACAAGACGTCCACCAAGAGGAAATAAAAACAGCACCTTCTTGGGTACACTAAGTCCAAGAGGAAAATTAAAAACTTTATTACAAATATCCTGTGAAGACCCCCAGCAGAAAGGCTGCGTTGTTTTATTAACTAATCAATGTTTGTCTGTCACATCTGATTATTATATAACAGTTACTGACTGCAACCTTGTAATGTGAAGTTACAATTTTATAAAATGGTCTATGTGTGAAAGCTCGCAACTGTGCGAGGTACCATGCTTACTTTTTCCTTCATATTAATGCATGTTTGGATCAGTATTTTGGTGACAATAATATCTTCAGCCTGTTACAATCTGCTGTTTTGTTTTAACTGTTACACCGTGTGCCTGTGAGTTGATGCTTAACTTTCAGTCGCAGTGCTATCCCACTGTAATCTCCACAGATAACATTAAGTGAACTGACAAGCATTTGTACTACATATGCAACAGTCACTTTATTTAAATGTACCATATCGTCACGTGAAAAAGTTTTCAAAGGACTCTTGTAAAAACCTAAAACCACAATCAGCCAACGTTTCGGGTGAAGTCATTGTGAAAAATAGCCCCACCCTATCATGTGATTTCCTGAGGTCAGAAGGCCGAGGATGTGAGTGGGCGTTAAGGTGTCTGGGAAGGGATCTCAAAACTGGATTATAGATGGCAGACAGTTGGTGTCGCAAACCACTGCCGCTGTTCAAAGATGGTCGTTCACAATGGACATAGGTGGCGTCTTTCACTCCTCTTTCAAACGATCTGTCTTCTCTGTCCAAAATGTGAACATTGTTGCACAATGTACAGCATATACTACATTGTTAAGTTTGTGTTTAGGAGTTTTGTTGATGGGATGAACCGGTTTTTTTCTGAGTGTGTGGCTGGGTCTGAAGTACACTGGGATGTCATGATTGGAGAAGACTCTCCTGACTCTCCTGCTAGGTGATTCTAGCTTGTAGAATCACCTTTAGCAGCAATAACTTATGACTTCATAAGACTTTCATATTGTTGTGGAGGAATTTTAGCCCACTCGACGTTGCTTTAGTTCATTGAGTCTTGTAGCTAATCATATCTGTGCAGCTCTTTTAAGATGCCATTGCAGCACCTTGATCCTTTTCTTCTACAGTCATTCTGTTACACATTTGCATCTAATACATGTAACACATCTGTTACATATTTGGTGGCATGCTTGGGATCATTGTTCCGTTGCATCACTCAATTCCAGTCAAGCTTTAACTGTTCAATAGATGGGCTCACAGCTGACTCTAGAACACTCTCTAGAACACTCTAGAGGAGTTCATGGTAAACTCAATGACTGGAAAGGTTCCCAGGTCCTATGGCTGCAAAACAAACCCAAATCATCACTTCCTGCACCACCGTGCTTGATAAATGTGTGGATAACATTCACATAGAAGTGCTGCATTAGTATCACATGCCCCACCCCCTTGCTGTAACTGTAACCAAAGTATTTGGATTGCAATAAATAATAAAAAAGCTGCAGTGGTATCCATCTTGCTGTCGTTTGGTATTTGATCAGAATATAAACTCATCAATCTGTCTCCCAAAATGAACTTCCTTCATTGTATTTCACTGTCCGACCTCTCTCATACAACCAGCATACAAAAAAGCAGCCCCCAGCATAGATTACATTTTTAATAAGGTTTTTTTCAATTTACCAATCTATCTGCCTCTGCAACTTGCAAAAATACATAGAAATGAAGACTTAAAAATATACACTATGCATGAACACATGCTGAGAATGGACCTCTTGGGAACGTTGTGCTTACACAGTAATTGCGCAATACCCATAAGGTCTTTTAACCTTTTTTAGCCTGGAGTCTTACATGTACATAAGCACACACACACACACACACACACACACACACACACACACACACACACACACACACACACACACACACACACCAGCCTCAGGTTGCACTGTGACTCACCAAAGCATGCTAAATCAAACCTGAGGCACATAAAGCTCCCCACTAACAATAGTTGAAGGGTGTTATAAACAAAGCTGAGCCCTTGTCTTGCCTTTTTGCTTCTGTCTCCTCCGGGGAGTTCTGCTGTCCCCTTCCCTCTTTCTCTGTCTCCTAAGGTTTACCTTCTTTAATCCTTTGTGCTCTTGTTTCTATTCCTCCTCTCCTGCCCCTCTTTCCCTTGTCACTCCTTTTGCATTTTGCATCCATCTGTTCGGAAGTAATCAAGGCAAACCTCAATAATGACACGAAGACTCGGGCATAAACTCTGCAGGGCTCAAATTGGATCCAGGTGTACTGCCCAAATACCTTACCTTCAGGTTGCTCTAAACCTAATGATAATAAACATTCAAACAAATAAACAGAGGAGCTCTTTGGCCTTTTTCCCTCTTATGGGGAAGATAGAAATTGACATTAAGTGAGCAAATAACACAACTGGCACAACAGTTTTTTTCTTTTTCTTGCTTTGTGGCTGCTGTTAATATTCGTCTGTCCTAGTTTTCTGTGATGAGATGCGTGGAAGTTTTTAAAGAAGGCCACAAGAAGTAGTTTTACACCTTGAGTCATTCTGAAAGTCAGTGCACGTTCACTGTCAGCAGTGTCAATGTATTGTTTCTAATCAGGTTACAACTCCTCCCTTGTCTGGTAATACAGCAGGATATCTGGGAGCAATGGCCTTGTTTTCTCAATGGCTTAAAAATCAATTTTGCTTCAACATCAGGAAATAATTGGAATGTTTGACCTATTTTAGTAGAAAATTACTGCTTTTACAGGCCCTGCATCCTGAGGTTTCTGGACTGGTTTGTTAACAAGTTTAACTAAATGATCCTGTCAGTCAGACTGGTCTTTGACTGATACATTGCATGAATTCATGTTATCAAATCACAGTAAAAAACAAAACAACATCATATCATACAGCTTCCTTGTGCTACCACAGTCAGTGAAAGTTATGATGAAGCTCACATTAACTTTAATCACTCAAATCACTCCTAGATTTGAAAAAGCCCCTTCTGTTCACGACTCCTTCTGTACCTTCATCCTCTCTAACCCTCGTAAATCGTGTGAGAATAAAGTATTTATTCAGAGATATAAAAACTGTAACTGAAACTATAGAGTATCCTGGCAATGAGATTAAATTCAGCTCAGCAGCGGGCTGGATTAGCTTTATGAAAAAAAAAAAAGAATATAACCAGCTGATTAAAGAAAGTGAATAACTTGACAAAATGTAGAAAATGTAGATATGTAAAAATGCTAACACATTCAAATATAACAAGGAAAGCATTTTATCAAACAGGCCAAAAACTTAATTAAGAGTTACCCCTACAAAAAACGAACAGGATGAATAACAGGCTGTACTTAAAGAATGACTGTAGCTTCAAAATCTGAATGTGAAGCCACTGCAGATTTGCCTTTAAACTGCATTACTTTGATTGGACACCAGGAGGCAATTCCTCTAGTTGCAAAACAGTTAAACTATACAGTAGTTTATGAGAAAGTCTGCTCACTTGACATTTTAAAACAATTTTTTTTGGCCTTTTATGGCTTTATTTTTGATAGGGACAGTGAAGACAGGACACGAAAGTGGAGGAAAGAGAGAGGGGAAAACATGCGGCAAAGTGCTGCAGTTCCCAGGCTGGCCGTTCTCAGCCGTATACGGAATATGGTCGCCTGTTCATTCCAGTGAGCTAAACCAGCACCCTCTAATAAGTCATTATTGCATGCATTGGGCATGGCCACAGAGCATGTCCTTGTCACACCCATCCCTCTCTCCAAAATCCTTGGTGACAAAACAAAGTAGAAGTAATAGTAATGGGATGAAAATGTCCAAGTTCAAGTCAAGATTTCAGAAAGGGAGTCATCAAACCATGCATACTAACTATGCATAATCAACAGTATCCAACCAAATGTACATCCACACATTTTTTGGTTCAAGGTGGTAAGAGCAGCAGAGATATCCAAAGACAGCCCCTTCTTCCTTTCCACCCTCTCTGGGTTTTCCACAGGGGCACTCAGGTCCTCCAAACCAGCTTAGTGATGCAATCTCCCCAGTGTATCGTGACTCTATCATGGGGTCTCTTCCCGGTAGAACATTCCTGAAAAACCTCAACTAGGATGTGCCAAAGGAGGCATGTCAGCTGCATCTTAGCTCGGTCCTGTTGGTGGAAAAGAGTAGCAGCTCCAAACTACTGAGGGAAAAATTAATTTTGCCAGGTTTTGTATATATTTCATAGCTCCACAGGAATAAGTGCTTCACATTTTCTTCCAGTTTGATATTTAATGAGAAATGAAAATGGACTTTCCTACAGTTAAAAACAACAAAAACTATTAATAAAAGTCTCAGTTTAGTTTAATAGTATTCTTTGTCATGTAGTGTTCCTATGGTAACAGAGTGGTATCGGTTTTTGCCAGGTTTTATTATGCATTTTATTTCAGCGGTGAGAAAAACACAATATACAAAAGGAGGGAAAAGAAAGAAGGGAAGTTGAGTGGGGACAGAAAGAAATGAAAAAGGCTGAGAAAATAGACAAAAAAATCTATTATGGTTATTTTTTTTTCTCACACACTGACAACTGGTATTTTCCCCTTCGTTTCAGCTGTGATGGAGGAACAGGCAGCTTGCGCTATGTGACTCACAAAAAGCCCCATTACAATTAAACACAATGTGCGTGTGTGTGTGCTCATGTCGAGCAGGTACAGCTGGTGATTTCAGCGGGGAAATCAAAATGATGCTGAGCAGGACCTGATGTGAAAGCAGTGACCTGCACACACATGTGCGCAAATGCATGCACACACACATTGTCTAACACATGCCTGATTGTAATAGCCTTCCAAGACACATTGGACTCTTACCAGCTTGGATACACCGCAACACCTTTTGATGACAGTGTGACAGTAGTGCCTAATGGAAAGAACGGTACATGGCAGCGCGTGTGCATATGTGTGTGTGTGGCGGAAATGAGCTGCTTAATATAAGGCCTTGCAAATGTATGGAAATGAATGATTTTCTAATTAGTTGGTGTTACCTAAAGGTTTTTTTTGTTTTTTTTATTTGCAGTCTCTGTGTCGCTACATTTCTCTATAGGTGTGATTAACTTCAAGCTTCTCTGTGCCTGCATGTAAATAGAGCTGAGACAATACAAGGCAGACGCTCATACCAAGAGCATTCTCGTATTCATTCTGTTTTCCTTTCAATTACATTGTTCCTTCAAGGTTTCATAGATATACATAAAGACATGCCAACACAGATACAGCACAAAGCCTATAAACAAACGGTTTGTGCTAATAAGATTTTAATAAGGCTTTTGACTTCAACTCATATGTACACAAAAATAAGAAGACAGGTTGAAGATTCTGTAGGAGAAACAGATAATACACACACACACACACACGCACGCACGCGCGCACACACACACACACACACACACACACACACACACACACCTACACACACACACACACGCACGCACGCACGCACGCACGCATGCGCGCGCACACACACACACACACACACACACACCTACACACACACACACACACACACACACACACACACACAACAATGTTATTTATGTCTAAAGCAAAATCTCCTTTGATTGCCAGTCTGTATCTTCAGTCTCCCTGCTGTTGAATTGTTCTTTATAAAAAGCTTTATACAGTTGGTCTATTGGCTGTTTGGGCCAAATAACCCGGAAAAACACTTTAAGATTTAAATTGCTCAATTTTCTAGTTTGTGTAATAGCAGTGCCGGAGATAACATGCACTTCCACCAAAATGTGGAACTCTGCAGATGCCACTGTGGGTACAAGAAATGTGGTTAGTTTTGGCTTATTGTGCTTTCACCTGAAAATGTCCAGTATTTTTTTTCTAGTGATGACAATAGCCTGCTAAGTTATCAAGAGGCAGATTGTTTCTGTCATGAAGGAAAAGCAGAATTTTACTTTACTTCCATGTTTAATTGAAATGGTCTATACTTTATAACTTTATTTTTTTTGCAACTTTAGTTTGCTTTAACTTAGAATTTGCCTTCATTTGGCAATTAAGTAAATGGTAACCATATATTAAAAGTGCTTGGAGAGAACATGGGGAATTTTATGAAACGAAGTTCCCTAGTTAGATTCAGGCACTCGTTGAATCATTCACTAACATGTTGCATGTATCGTTACTATGGGATTCATGAAACATGGGAAATTTTGTCCTCACCACTGTGCCTGTTTTAATGAATCAGAAACATTTTCTATCTGCAATAGCCTGACAGCTAAAACTACAGAGGCGGGAGAATTTAGAAAATGAAAAAATGAACATTTGATGAAACATTTGATCTGTCAAAGCAAAATGAAAAACTCACTGCAGTTAATATGTGCTGCTGACGAGAACTAGGAAGAAGTATTTAAAAGTCTTTTTGCATTATCTTTAGCTTGGTTCTAGTTGCCTATTACAATTTGTTACTTTAAAAGGATAGGTTAAGCAAAAGAATCATTATATTTATTTTAAGTGAACATCACCTTGGAAAACTGTAAACTATGACTAAATTAAATTAGAATGATGTTGATGATTATTAAGTTTAAAGATTTGTGTAAATATCTGACATTCATCTTTCATGCATTGGTGCAGCTTCCAAATCTGTTATAGGTTGTGTTAAGAAAATATGAAGTATGAAGTAATTAATTTACAGTTGCTTGATTTGTATTTTGTTCTTGCAAAAATGCAAATATATATTAGTGTATGCAACCTTGCTCTTGTTGTTTAAAAGGGAAATACAGTTCAGGGCACTGAAGACCCAGCTGTTTCCACCTTATAGTCTACTGACAGTGGGACGAGCATGTTGCAAGGGTACAATTTGTGTATTTGCTTAGTTTAACTCTTCTTAAATGTTGCTACTGTAGCCAAGATGCTCGAAAAGGCACAACTTTACTTTGAACAGTCTGTGTTTGCAGCTTTTTATGTGCTTGTTCAATTTTTGTTGTACAACTTGGATATTGGAACCATTTCTTATGTACTTATGTGCTTATGCTTGTGGTGAAAGGTACTGCACTTCTTCATTTTTATGCAAGAATAAGACAGTGTTTACTGTTTTAGTGTTTTGTTTAGGCAGCATCAGATGCTGAAGAATGAGCTCAAATTCATCAGTACAAGCAGCACAAGTAAGACAATGAAAATAGGAAATATCCCATAAACTAGCTTTTTGCACTGTACACTTTAAACAACTACAGTACTTGAATTATACTTCATGTACGGACCTTAATTAACCCAGCCACAGGAGGGCCAGGAACCAGTGTACTCCTAGTGCTGGTTCAAAGCACAGAAAAATGAGGAGGCTTGTGTCAAGAAACGCAGCTGATGTATCATATCTTCCAAATTAAATATTGAGATTTCCATAGTGGATTGACCGAGGCCTGGGTTCACAACGACCACCACTGGTGCTGTTGACCAGCAGGATGCTGGGAAAAACTGTGGTGCTGTTGGGCAAAGATAAAGGAGAAGCAAACGAGGAAGGCGTGTTTGGAGGAAGGAGTGACGTGACAGGTAAAGTTTATAAGAAAGTAGTGAAACCTGCTTTTATGTATGGTTTGAAGATGGTGGCACTGATAAAAAGACACCTGGAGGTGGAGCTAGAGGTGGCAGAGTTGAAGATGTTAGCTGTTTTACTGGAAGTGACCAGGACAGACACAAAAAAAGAAAGTGAAACTACAAATGAATATTACGTCATTCCCTTGGCTGTCCAAGAAGCCTCTGCTCCAGTTATTTTGAGTGAAATTCTAATTCTAATTCTATTTATTTTATAGAAGCAGGAAGCAGGGATTGGTCCCATTTGACCTATAAGCCAGGGTTAGGAGAAGTGTACTCACATGTTGGTGCTGTACTCTATGTCATAAACTGTGCGTGGAAGGCAGGATTGGACCCAAATGGAGATGCACAGACAGGAGAAACATAAACTCAAAATCAGCTTCATTGCTGGACACAAGGAAAAACAGAAAACTAAACTAGGAACAGATCACACAGCCGGGTATGAGGGAGATCGCAACACAGGACTGAGGGAAACGTGGACATAAATACACAGAAGGATAACGAGGAAGGGAGAACACGCGGGGAACACAGCTGACACAAATTAACATGACACCAGAGGGGAAGCAAAACAAGACACGCCGAACATGGAAACACGAGACCTTCACAATAAAACAGGAAATCGAGGAACACAAGACTGACACGTGTTTGACAGAGGAGTGGAGGAAAGGCAAACGAGAGAGAGCAAGGGAATACTAGGGAGAGAGAGGAGACATGACGGGCTGGGAAAACAGAGTAGAACACAAGAAGGGAAACAAAAAGCCAGGGCTCACACAACATACAGTGGCTTGCAAAAGTATTCGGCCCCCTTAAACTTTTCCACATTTTGTCACATTACAGCCACAAACATGAATCAATTTTATTGGAATTCCACGTGAAAGACCAATACAAAGTGGTGTACACGTGAGAAGTGGAACAATTATCATACATGATTCCAAACATTTTTTACAAATAAATAACTGAAAAGTGGGGTGTGTGTAATTATTCAGCCCCCTTTGGTCTGAGTGCAGTCAGTTGCCCATAGACATTGCCTGATGAGTTCTAATGACTAAATAGAGTGCACCTGTGTGTAATCTAAGGTCAGTACAAATACAGCTGCTCTGTGACGGCCTCAGAGGTTGTCTAAGAGAATATTGGGAGCAACAACACCATGAAGTCCAAAGAACACACCAGACAGGTCAGGGATAAAGTTATTGAGAAATTTAAAGCAGGCTTAGGCTACAAAAAGATTTCCCAAGCCTTGAACATCCCACGGAGCACTGTTCAAGCGATCATTCAGAAATGGAAGGAGTATAGCACAACTGTAAACCTACCAAGACAAGGCCGTCCACCTAAACTCACAGGCCGAACAAGGAGAGCGCTGATCAGAAATGCAGCCAAGAGGCCCATGGTGACTCTGGACGAGCTGCAGAGATCTACAGCTCAGGTGGGGGAATCTGTCCATAGGACAACTATTACTCGTGCACTGCACAAAGTTGGCCTTTATGGAAGAGTGGCAAGAAGAAAGTCATTGTTAACAGAAAACCATAAGAAGTCCCGTTTGCAGTTTGCCACAAGCCATGTGGGGGACACAGCAAACATGTGGAAGAAGGTGCTCTGGTCAGATGAGACCAAAATGGAACTTTTTGGCCAACATGCAAAACGCTATGTGTGGCGGAAAACTAAGACTGCACATCACTCTGAACACACCATCCCCACTGTCAAATATGGTGGTGGCAGCATCATGCTCTGGGGGTGCTTCTCTTCAGCAGGGACAGGGAAGCTGGTCAGAGTTGATGGGAAGATGGATGGAGCCAAATACAGGGCAATCTAGGAAGAAAACCTCTTGGAGTCTGCAAAAGACTTGAGACTAGGGCGGAGGTTCACCTTCCAGCAGGACAACGACCCTAAACATAAAGCCAGGGCAACGATGGAATGGTTTAAAACAAAACATATCCATGTGTTAGAATGGCCCAGTCAAAGTCCAGGTCTAAATCCAATCCAGAATCTGTGGCAAGATCTGAAAACTGCTGTTCACAAACGCTGTCCATCTAATATGACTGAGCTGGAGCTGTTTTGCAAAGAAGAATGGGCAAGGATTTCAGTCGCTAGATGTGCAAAGCTGGTAGAGACATACCCTAAAAGACTGGCAGCTGTAATTGCAGCAAAAGGTGGTTCTACAAAGTATTGACTCAGGGGGCTGAATAATTATGCACACCCCACTTTGCAGTTATTTATTTGTAAAAAATGTTTGGAATCATGTATGATTTTCATTCCACTTCTCACGTGTACACCACTTTGTATTGGTCTTTCACGTGGAATTCCAATAAAATTGATTCATGTTTGTGGCTGTAATGTGACAAAATGTGGAAAAGTTCAAGGGGGCCGAATACTTTTGCAAGCCACAGACACACCGAGAGAGACACTCACGGGCTGGGTCTGTGACCCAGCATTTTGTGTTTATTTTATGTATTGTTGACTTATGTTTTTACTGAACATATCTTTAGTTCTTCTGGCTTCTATTATTTGGATAGGTTTGTTTTATTAGATTCATCTAGTTATCTTAAGCCTCTAAGTTGCTTAGTCTTTAGTTCTGTTTTATTAGGTCACTTTGTGTCATCACCTTCTGTGTTTAGTTTATGTTGTTGGTTCATGTCTTAAGCTGTCATGTTTCATGTCTGTGTGGTTCATGTTTGTCAAGCTCATGTCATGTTTCCTGTTTATTTTGAAGGGTTCTGTTTCATGTTCTGTGCTTCCCCACGTCCCCTGTTGTGTCATTATGTGCATTTGTGTCAGCTGTTTCCTCATGTGTTTCCACTTCCCATGATCATCCCTTGTGTATTTAGTCTGTGTGTTTCCAGTTGTTCCCTGTCGCGTCGTCTGTGTTACCACCCCCAGTGTCTTCATAGCCATAGTTGTCACAGTTTTAGTCTTTGTATTCATAGTCATAGTTTTCTTCGTCACAGTCAGAGTTTTCATAGCTGAATCACAGTATTAGTTTCCCAGTTTAGTTCTAGTTCTGTTTCGTCATTGTGCTTTTTGCCTTGTTTGGACTCAATGATGTCAGCCATAATAAAGGCTCGCTTTCGTTTAAACTCGCCTGGGTCCTCACTCCCTCACACACGGTCTGCCCCCGCAGACAGCCACAGAGGGCAAAGACACAAGAGGGAATCTACTAATCAATAATCTAAACAGGGAATAACAGAAACTCATAATAGAATAGCTAAGACTATAAATGAACCTGAACAGAAACCATAATACAAAATATTACTAGAACACAAGAAACTCAAAATGGTGGGTCAGAGGACCCAGAACCATGACACTCTATGCCTTTCTGGCAGCTGTAAATACAGGTTTACGATACCACAGCAACTATCTGGCTATGTTAAACTCAAAGATTTTCAAAGGATGGCTGGAGGACAAACGGCAACAGTAATCCTCATATGAAAACTGTGAAAACCACATGGATAAACTGAGCAAATCAAGTTCGATAGCTTAGCTGATTACTACGACCATGTTATGACCAAATATGGTCAATTCAGCCCAAAGAAACAAAGATTGAATCGTACAGGCTCCCTCGTATATATAGTCTGTGGTTTGGGGTACTGAGCCTTATTTAACCTTATTTAACCAAATTCGTCAAAAACAAAAACAACAACAACAACAACAAAAAAAACGAAACAATTCGTCACGCCTGAAACACTGAAGAAAAAACTTTTTGAAAATGTCCTCACTCACAGGACGTTAAACTTAAACTGGTCTTCGCAAAGATAGAAATGCAGGAAAGGCCCACATCACTTGCCTATTCATCCTGTGTATAGCGCGCGCGCACACACACACACACACACACACACACACACACACACACACACGCACACACACTCTCAGCTGAATGCAATGTGCTTGCCACAGTGAATGAAAATCGATAGAGCAAGTTTAGTGTAATTGAATGATTGTGTGTGTGTGTGTGTGTGTGTGTGTGTGTGCGTGCGTGAGTGTGTGTGCACTTGTATAGTGAATGGATAGAGGTAATTGAATGTTAGAGAGACTGTATATGTGTGTGCGTCAGTATGTGTGTGAGAGCCTTTAAAGTGAAGCGATAGGGGTAATCTGTATAAGTGCTGCTACACTACTAAACCTTAAAAAGACTTGTCTTGTGTGAGATTTACCTAAGTGTGTCTGTGTGTGTCTGTGTGCTTCTGAATGAGTGAGGCTGCCTTCAACACCACTGGGAGGTCATTTTAAACAGTGTTTACAGCAACTAAATGTAAAGACAAGAAAAACACTCCCACACAAGCACAAATGACATTAATAGTGTTGAAAAAGAAGGCCAACACCTGAAAGAAGCGAGAAGCAAGAGAACGTCTTGAGATCAAATGGTGGAAACCATACATAACATGAATCGCTTTTCACTTGAATCCTTTAGTTTTTCATTAGGTCATTGATTGAAACCAAAAAGTCATTACTAGGTATTAAATCAAATGAGAAGTAGGATTATTATTTTTATTTTTTTACAGACATCTTATTCTTACAACCTATAGACTGTACATAAAAGAAGGACATAGCTTCCAGTTCCAAAAGTCAAGTCAATGTATAACTACCTTAAATCTGCCTTCTTTTTAATGGCCAGCTGGTGGCGACTGCTGTGGCTCCAAAAAGAAAATGACCCTTGACTTCACTGTTTTTAGACCTCAGTGAATTCTGTCCCATGGAGTTTGTTGACTCGATTTATAGATTTAAATTATATTGTTTGTTTTTGTGCTTTATTTTCAAAAATCAAGCTTTGTTTTTTCGTTTTAGGAGAGGTGTGCATGTGAGTGGATGCAGTATGTGGTGAGTGAACTTTTCTGTCAGTAAGTGCTGCTGTTTTCTTAGTCAACGGCGACAACAAAAACAGCAGCACTTACCGACTGCTGTTAGCCGGCGTTAGTGAAACTTTCACTTTAGTCTGGGATCAGTGCAATAGTGTTAAAAATAGGCAAAAGGAAAATTCAAAAGGATCCTGGGAAACACATAAAGGATATATGGGACTCCACCCAGAGCTAGCAGTTGTGGTATGATAGAGAACTAAATTTTCATTTTCATTTGAACCTCAAGGTGGTTTATATTGAAAGGTAAAGACTCTACAATAATACAGAGAAACCCCCAACAATCAGACGACCCCCTATGAGCAAGCACTTGGCGAGAGTGGGAAAGAAAAACTCCCTTTTGACCCGAATAAACCTCTTGCAGAACCAGGCTCAGCATAGGGCAGCCATCTGCCTCACTATTAAGTGGGGAGTCTCCTCTGCTTTACTGTTACTAGCATTATTTAAAGTGATAATGGATACAACAAAGTTTATTTTTTAAATTATGATCCGTATAAGAGTTTTCATAGTTTCACATTCTGATCTACCCCTGCTTGTGACACCTGGCTTCAAAAACCTGGGATGAGGATGGAAAAAAGGCTTAGCTTGAAGCTTCACAATGGGACTTTTTCTAATTAATGTGTAATTTCTATCTTCTATATACAATCCTTGTTGCAACTAGTAGTATCATTAGAACGATTACAGATTTGAGTAGCTTCCATATGATTCGCATAAACAGTCTATATAAAATAAAGCAGACTGTTTTACACAAAAGTCGAGTTTCAAATCCACAGACCTGTTTAAGGTTTCAGCAACAACGTACCACATTTTTGAAGAGGTCATGTTTTGCTTATAGATGTATGTGTACGTCAGAGTGGATATGGTTTGTATCGAACCCAAACACAGTCTTCCCTTAACCTTAAACAAGTGCCTGAAATGCCTTGTTATGACCATACAAATGAATGACGTCACTATGTGTACATACAATATGAGATCTTTTTTGCAGTTAAAAAGTAATTCAATTAACGTTGCAGTTTAAAGTTTACTTAAAATGTTTTTGCTTTGGTCAAATACGTTAATTCATTTTATTGTTGTTTTATTTGTATAGAAGAAAGTATCTTGCTGAAACTTGTTTGCTTTTGCAATTTTGTTGCTTATCACAATTTATAGGAGACTTGGTGAAGGAGAATATTTCTCTTGGACAATAAAGTGCATATTTGAAAGTACCCATTTGAATCCTGATGAAAATGATTGCAACCAGGCTCAGTAAAAATAGCTTCAGACATCACAAGCACATCTCGAAGAGCATGATTTATCTTTCCAGTGTAAACAGATCAATAATATAAACAGATCAATGCTATACAGAGCCACGTTAATGTTTGGGGTTGTCGTAATTACTTGTTGTCGAGGCACATCTGTATTTGAAAGCAGTATTCCTGTTCCTGTTACAACATCCTCTGCGGTGTCTCGACAGGTGAATCAAGCGCTAACTTTTAATGCGCTTTAATATAGAAAGCCAAACGATGTAAACCACGATGTCTCGGGCCAGCGCGTTTTCCGATTAACAGACTGATCGCCATAAATGAATCGAACCAGAAATCTGTGTCGCTTTTGTTTTGACAGTTGGACTAAATGTCGCTGTAGTTATTTTCCGTCTCTGGTTTTTGGCTGCATATTTGTGTGTAGGTTCCAATGTGTTCACTGTGCACATTGTGCCTGAGTTTGTGTTTGAGTGTGTGTGTGTGTGTGTATGATACAGGTCACAGAGTATCAACAATGGAAAGAGATGAGTTCCACATGAACGGTTCACCACCTCGGCTGCCCCTGTCTCTCTTTTCTCACTCCATCCATCCATTTTCTCTCTCTTCCTCTGTTCTCACTCTCTACATCTCTTGCTCGGTTTTGCCGTTTTTCGTCCACTCTGACTCTGTTGAAATTTTTGGTCCATATCCTACCCATCCTTTCATTCCCTCTGCCCACTTAACCTTTTATTTCCTTCATCTATTTTCTTTCTGTTTCTATCTCTCAGCTCCTCTGTCCTTGAAAATTTGAACTTTGCTCAAAGTTTTCTTCACTTTTCATCTTAACATGCCTTTATTTATTTACTCCACCTCGTTTCTATTTTCCTAGTTTTTGTGGAAAAGTGGATTTTAACATTGGGAATCAAAAATATACAACTGGTGGTCAGTCCTGCATCATCCCTCTATGACATTAGCGCACGTAGTCAAAGAGTTATTTTGAATTGTTTGCCCAAGTGGTCAATTCTAATGAATATTATTTCTAATAGACTACAATTTAAAAACAAAAATTAAATGGGTTGGTTCTACAGGTGTGATACCCTTGTCAGGTATTTTTTTTTGAGTCATCATGAACAGCGACCACCATATCTAAGCTTATGCTATAAACTCAAACCATCTATCAGAAGCCCAAAACAGATTTAACCCTGCTAAAGTAACATAAAGAAAAATGTAAGGGCTATAAACATGGAAGTAATAAGAGAAGCCTGTTAACCACAGGTCCTCACACTGACTGGATGGGTCACTGTACAACAAGTACAACCATTTATAGAATTCATCATGCACCAGTTGTTTCCAATGGACCAGTTTCCACATCTAGATCTCTCTCTCACACATATTAAAGTATGTGTGCATATTACCAACATGTGGTAACCATGCTTCAATCCTTCTTTAAATACATAAAGTACTCAGGCATCAGAAGGTCATCTTTTGCTCTCGGGCTCAACAAAGTCATTGGCATCACTGTTAAAATCCAAAGTCCTGGAAGTACGCTCTGCTCTCTTCTCTCGTTCATCTTTTAAGCACCACTTTTTTTATTTGCTTTGCTTGCTAAAAACCCCCCAAAAAACTTTAAAATGCCGCCGCACCGGCTAACTACCCAATAAGACCTGTCGAAAAACAAATTGTTGCATAGTTGATGTCAACAGCTTTGGAGTTATTTTGCACAAATGACACGGAGCAAGGTTAGGAAGTACAAGTAATATATTTCCCTCCACGCCCCTCTACCCTCAGAATTTTTCAGAAAATGTGCCTACTTTAGGCAGTGGAGTGTAAAATGACTGAGTAAATATTTGCAGAGCTAAAATTCAATTCATCAGGAAAATGTAGACTGCATAAAAAAAGTTAAGTTTGGTTCACAAGATAGATCACAGAGTATCTGTGTAATGTAGAGCAGGGGTCCCTGTCATAGTCCCTACAACCTTCAGGACCCCCCTACCCTACTATGTCTTTGCATATATACTGTACTTAACTATAAGTACCAGTATATAGCAGTTTTTTACTATAAGTCCCATTCACACAACATTTACGCATTCAAATGTGCTTTCTCACACTCTGACAGATACTTGAGGATGCTTCAGCATGCAGACTGAAGGAGCCAGGGATCGATCCACTGACTTTCCTATTGGTAGATGACCTGCTCTACCAGTAAAATTCAAATTTGTATTAGGAACTTAAAACCATTGAGGTTTTAAATCGACATGAGCTTGACCTCAAATGTAAAGTCTATGGACCATCGCTGAGCAGGTATGCGCAGAGGTCTACATAGCAAAAGAGGCTAGGGAACAAAAAGTTTGGCTTTATACTGGACAATCAATGTTCATTTGAATGAAATGAATCTAGTTTCTGTCTCTGGAAATACACTGATTTGAAAAAACACCCCCAAAACAAAACACCACAGTGATAAATAAACATGGGGAATTCTGAGAGATCTTGTCTGGATTTATGTTTATGTTGTTTATGTACAAGAGCAAAAAACCCCCAAAACATCATCCTCACCTTACACACCATGCAGCCTGCAACTGTAACTTCTGGACTAAAATCAATCATCAAAACTAAGGATGAACACATCAAGTGCAGAAAAATGAAGACAGAGTAGCCACGAACATGCTTGAAAACACTTAAACCTCATAGTTGTTGCACATTTTAAGGCTGTCTGCATTTATGTCATTGTCTCAGTGGTGTCTGAAACAACATGCCCGTTTTAACTCTGATCGCCTATTAGCTCTAATGCTTTTTTCATTTTGCTTCATCCACTCATTCCACTGTTCCACACCTCTACCACCACATCCACCTCTGCGCCACACTGTTTATTTGTTATTTGTTCGCTTTGGTCTGCTGCCCTGTCTGTCTCTGCTAGTCTCTAGGTTAAATACGACACATGGGCATGCAAAGTGCAGACCCACACATGCACACGCACTGCTTCACACATATAAGAACACTGTAAACAAGCAGTAATGATGAAAACCGTAACATCCAAATACAAATAAGCATAGACATGCAAGTACAAACATACATAAACACATCTAGACTGTGCAATAGTACAAACAGTTCCCTATACCTAGCAGGTAAGTCCTGGCAGTTCTGTGTTTTTACCACTTGAGGGAAGTAGAGGGCTTTAGCTTAGCGATATATTGTGCCATACCATACAAAACACACATACACGTATGTGAACACACCCGCACTGGAGGGATACAGGAAGGTGACAGTATTATACAGTCGAGTCCCGGAGCAGTGGCGCTCACTCATTGTGTGACAAATCACAAGCTTTTTATACGCTCAGGCTACTGTAAATGTATATGAAGGTCCCTGGCATTGTTTAGGTGTGAAATTTAGTCTCTGAGTCAAAACATGATGTGAATTGAAGAGATGCAGATTTTTTTATTTTGTTCAGCAGACTCTTTTTCAACTGCGGGTGTGGCGAGGCTGTGCTTTACAGAGGCCTTCCATAACCAAAACAGGTCAATTTTTTAAAGATTATTTCACGGTTGTGGGTTTTACTTTTCAACAGCGTACAGGATAGGGTGACAGGAATGAGAATGGCCGGGTACATGGAGGAGGTGGTGAGTGCTGGTCCCAACCTTGTGACTCTAAAAGTATACTCCATGCACAAGGTGACATGCATACACACTGGCACACACAAACGCGCACAGCCTTTTAAAACTTGATCAAGACAGAGAGCTCCAATCCTCCCCTGCTGCTTGATCCTCCAGCAAACACAGCAGAAACCGGAGTGCTTGATTTTCTTTAATCTCACCAGTAATGTGTCTTGCTTTCTGTTCCAGTCTGCTGAAGTAAATCAAGTGCCCCTGAACTTGTTCAAACATTTGAAGTTGAAGTGACATTGTTAACACAGACAACGAAATTTTGGCTTTTGAGAGAAGAAGGTGCCCATCCAGATATAAACCTGTTTTCGTAGCTGATCCAGCCGGGATTATTCTAAAGGCACAGGAGCAGAAAGCATGCGACACAGAAATTACGCATTTCTAGCGTAAATCTTACTTTTCCCTTCGATTCACTAATTTCTTCTCTTTGCTGCGTTCTGATTGTAGGAAAAAAAAGAAGGCCACACATTAGCAGGTTTGATTTTATTATTCATCACGGATGTAATCTTTAAGATCCAATCAGAAAACACATCAGAGTCGTTCCTGTTTTAATAATTGCCTGGCGTGGACAATAAAACAAGCATGGCGATGCTGCATACAGAATCAATGTAAATTTCAGCAGGCCAACAGGGAGCAGCCACGAAGACGAAATGAGAAATTGTAATGAAGCTACAGTAACAGACACAACATGTGATTCTGCTGAGATTTGTTTTTTCGTTAAAGAATATTTTAAATAACGTTTATTGGATATGCAACCAGTAAGTGGATTCTTCAAAACAAGCTCTCATGTTTAATACAACTTTTACTCTGCATTTCTTTTACAACTTTGTGCAGATAATAGGTGTCAGATACTTTGGTATACTATGTTTAATTTGCAAGTTGTGGAGTGGCAATTAATTAGAAAAATTCTGTCTTCAGAAGGTCAGAAAAACATAATGTTAGTTTCCAAGAGCACGTCCTTGCACTAATTATTTATTCCAGCAGGTACCAGAATGATATTAATAGATTTCCTGGGGCTTTGCAGTAGAGCAATAGAACATTTTTTCAGTGTATGATTCCCTGTTTCGTTTACCCCAAGCCATCCATCCATCCATCCATCTTCTTCCGCTTTATCCGGGGCTGGGTCGCGGGGGCAGCAGCCTAAGCAGAGAAGCCCAGACCTCCCTCTCCCCAGCCACTGCCTCTAGCTTATCCCGGGAAGGTGTTCCCAGGCCAGCCGAGAGATATAATCTTTCCAGCGTGTCCTGGGTCTGCCCCGGGCCTCCTCCTGGTGGGACATGCCCGGAACACCTCACCCAGGAGGCGCCCAGGAGGCATCCTTGTCAGATGCCCGAACCACCTCAGCTGGCTCCTTTCGATGTGGAGGAGCAGCGGCTCTACTCTGAGCCCCTCCCGGATGGCTGAGCTTCTCACCCTATCTCTAAGGGAGAGGCCAGCCACCCTTTGGAGGAAGCTCATTTCCACCGCTTGTATCCGCTATCTCGTTTTTTCGGTCACTACCCACAGCGCGTGGCCATAGGTGAGGGTAGGGACGTAGATCGACCGGTAAATCGAGAGCTTCGCTTTTACACTCAGCTTTCTCTTCACCACAACGGATTGGTGCAGCGTCCGCATCACTGCGGCCGCACCAATCCGTCTGTCGATCTCCAGCTCCCTTCTCCCATCACTCACGAACAAAACCCCGAGTTACTTGAACTCCTCCACTTGGGGCAGGAACTCATCCCCGACCCGGAGTGGGCACTCCACCCTTTTCCGGCTGAGAACCATGGCCTCAGATTTGGAGGTGCTGATCCTCATTCCTGCTGCTTCACACTCGGCTGCGAACCGCTCCAGTGCGAGCTGGAGGCCATCACCCGATGAAGCCAACAGAACCACATCATCCGCGAAAAGCAGAGACGAGATTCTGAGGCCACCGAAGTGAAAGCCCTCCGCCACTTGGCTGCGCCTAGAAATTCTGTCCATAAAAATTATGAATAGAATCGGTGACAAAGGGCAGCCCTGGCGGAGCCCATCACCCACCGGGAACGAGTCCGACTTATTGTTGGCAATGCGAACCAAACTCTTGCAATGGTTGTATAGGGATCGAATGGCCCGTAGCAATGGGCCAGACACCCCCATACTCCTGCAGCACCTCCCACAGGACGCCCCGAGGGACACAGTCGAATGCCTTCTGCAAGTCCACAAAACACATGTAGACTGGTTGGGCAAACTCCCATGCGCCCTCAAGTAGAGCTGGGCGATATTGTTATGACCCGGCTCATAGCCGCAACATAAAAGAAGATGAATACCAGTTTGTGGGATGAGAAGAGGCTTTATCTTAAAATGGACAACCAGGTTGGCTAAAAATGGCTGGTGCCACTAAGGCAAACACAACAAAAGAGATGGACAAAATGGTGAACGGAGAACTAAACTATACTGGGAAAACTAAACTACTGACCCTGAACAGAAACACAAACCTGAACACGAATAACAGCGAGCAGAAAACAGATGACGGTTGGGCAGCAGGGAAACACACGGATGAGACACGGTGGATACACAGACGGACCAGCCAAACTACAAAGACAGAGGACGCGACTTAAATACACACAGGGAAACACAGGGAGATTACACACAGGTGGGGAACACAGCTGGGAATAATCAACAAGACGAGACAGAGGCAAAACTGAACACACTCACATGAGACGCAGACCTTCACAATAAAACAGGAAACGAGAACACTACACCAAGACGCAGACCTGACACTGAGAGACAGAATGACACATGGACCCTGAACTAAACTAAACGTGAGATACAACTGAGAACAAAATCCTTAAACATGACATAAAACAAAACACTGACAACATTAAATCATAACATTTCCCCCCACCCAAAAATCAAACATTTAACCCCAAATGAAAATGTTTGATTCATGACCTAGAAAGCCATGAATGCTGTAGTCCTGGAGGACCAGTGCACAAGGCACTGGCCGCTATTCTGCAGGCAGACGGAATGCTGAAGCGGTCCTCCGGACCCTCCAGCGAAGACGGACGAAGGCTGGACAGGCCCCTCGGACCCTCCAGCGGAGACGAATGTTGGCTGGACAGGCCCCTTGGACCCCTCCAGCGGAGACGGACGAAGGCTGGACAGGCCCCACGGACCCTCCAGCTAAGACGAATGTTGGCTGGACAGGCCCCTTGGACCCCTCCAGCGGAGACGGACGAAGGCTGGACAGGCCCCTTGGACCCCTCCAGCGGAGACGGACGAAGGCTGGACAGGCCCCACGGACCCTCCAGCTAAGACGAATGCTGAAGCGGTCCTCCGGACCCTCCAGCGAAGACAGAAGGCTGAAGCGGTCCCCCGGACCCTCCAGCAAAGACAGAATGGACGAGCCCCCAATTCTGTTACGACCCGGCTCATAGCCGCAACATAAAAGAAGATGAATACCAGTTTGTGGGATGAGAAGAGGCTTTATCTTAAAATGGACAACCAGGTTGGCTAAAAATGGCTGGTGCCACTAAGGCAAACACAACAAAAGAGATGGACAAAATGGTGAACGGAGAACTAAACTATACTGGGAAAACTAAACTACTGACCCTGAACAGAAACACAAACCTGAACACGAATAACAGCGAGCAGAAAACAGATGACGGTTGGGCAGCAGGGAAACACACGGATGAGACACGGTGGATACACAGACGGACCAGCCAAACTACAAAGACAGAGGACGCGACTTAAATACACACAGGGAAACACAGGGAGATTACACACAGGTGGGGAACACAGCTGGGAATAATCAACAAGACGAGACAGAGGCAAAACTGAACACACTCACATGAGACGCAGACCTTCACAATAAAACAGGAAACGAGAACACTACACCAAGACGCAGACCTGACACTGAGAGACAGAATGACACATGGACCCTGAACTAAACTAAACGTGAGATACAACTGAGAACAAAATCCTTAAACATGACATAAAACAAAACACTGACAACATTAAATCATAACAATATATCGAGTTTTTTTATATATATATATGTATATTTTCATACGAGATATAAGATGTGACAATGTCGTTTATATCGATATAGTCTATGTTACGTTATAATTATACTTGTGGAGCCGCAAGTTTGCCTCTCTTTCGTCCAGTTGTGTCTCTACGCAACGTTACTCGACCTCACCTCTCCTTCACTGAACACAACTCCCCCTCCTCCCCCATAGCTTCACCTGCAGGCAGCGACAAGATGGACACGGCAAATCTCCGTTAACAAGTTACTGCGCATCGCCCCGTGCGTGGGGCTGGACGGCGTCAACGTGTTAACGAGCTAGCCATGCTAACGCCTAACTGCACGGCCTGAAATCCTTTCATTTTCTCAAAAGTTGACTGCGCGCCTTTTGCATGAATTCTGGTTGTGCTTGATGACCGCGAACCGTTTTTATGTGGTACACAGCGCTCAGCAATCTGTCAAAAATGTTTTAGTACGACTTTGGTAAGCTACGGAGCTGCACCGCTTGATGGATTGTCGGAGCATTACGGCTACCGTAGTGGAGCCTCGCGGAGTGATACGTACTGTGCTTCATGTAATATTACCGTATTGTGTGTGTATAAGGACCATAAATGGCACCTGTTCAGAGACATGGTTACAAAGAGGATTTCAAACTCCAGGCTGTCAGTCACGCAGCTGTGAAATCTGTCTATGCTCATCGTCTTTTAGTTTACATTTTGACTGCACAATTGTGAGCTCTTTGTTATGCACAAAACAACATAATTTTCGTTAAATTTCGAGATATGAATTTTGGGTCATATCGCCCAGCTCTACCCTCAAGTATCCTTGAGAGGATAAAGAGCTGGTCCAGTGTTCCGCGTTTACCCCAAGCGTGTATGCGATTTAGTAATTGGACAAATATAAGCAGCAGGTCCTCACATTGGAGAAGACAAAGCCAGCAAACGATTGGAAAATAAATAATTTAAGCTCAACTTAAACCATTTACAAACTGTTACACTGTGTGACACTGTGTAATACGAAAAGCATCACTCACAGTGAAAAGCCTACAGATAATTATCACACTACTCTGCAGCTCCAATTATATCCAGTGACCTTTTCTTTTTAGATTTTTTTTCTCAGTGTTTTTATTTGAAGACATGCACTAACATAATCTCAGTTTTACTATAAACAGAACGTACAGCTGGCCAACACTGTGACTTGGAATCTTTGTAATAATGCTCCATATCTGCTAAATATGTAAGCATGTAACTGCAACAATATACTGACAATATACACATAAAATGTGCAAAAGGATAAAAAAAAAGCCCCACTATCCTTCGGTGTAGCATTCCTTGTCTGTTTGCAGCTTTGACTTCCACCTTAATGTCAGATTTCCTGACATTTCAACACCCCTTTCAAGTCCCAGCTGTTCCGTTAATCCTGAAAAGGCTCAAAATAGCATCTCTTTTTAGGAAATGTCAGATCAGCTGTTCACAGTGAGGGTAAAATTTCTTCACATTTATGCAAATATTTCAGTGTAAAAACAATGAAAATTATCTGTAAAATAAAACTCATCTTCTGCCAGTCATTACTGAAGTTTAACAGGTCTGTCGCTCTCAAAGGGGTGAGTGTATGCACATGCTAAAGCAGCCTTGTGCTGAAGTGCTAATGGACATAGGTGTGATTAACACCATACCACATGGTCTGATAGTACTAGCCACACTTATCACCATGCTGCTCTGTATGTGTGTGTTTGTGTGAATGAAACCGGTTGCTGGTGACAGAGAGCGTGTGCGTGTTACTCAAGCTGTCACCTAGCCTCCAGACATCTCGGTAAAAAAAAGACTTGGTTGAGAAAAGTCCTTGACCTGGGAGGTTTCTCCAAATTTGTAAAGAAAAAATCCAAGAAGATACCACATAATATCAGGAAATAATATGACTGCACTATTCTTAATAAAGGATTTAAAACATTTTAATAGATTAATGATGTTGACTAATTGACACTGAAGTTTAACATTTCTTGGTGACTTTGCAAAACAATCCACAATTTCACCACAAGGAACTTTGTTCTAATATCACATTGACTTCATTAAACAGTTTTTGTCTACTGTAAGCACTTTTAAAAAAGGGAGAAAACACACATTTTAGCTCAAAAATGATGATCTTCACCGATAAATGATCACATGATCAATACTGGAACCTCCAGAAAACTTCCAGGTTGATGCCAAACTGGGACTTGAAAATGAATTATATGGTTCATTTTCATATGTTTTAAGCTGTCGCTGACTAACTGTAACCTTGCTTTGCTGTGCTGTGTGGAGGGCTTATGTGAGATGGTTTTCTAATCAAAGAAAAGTTGTTTTTTGCCTTTTTGATTAAGAAAGACTGATTTGTCACACCCACTAACTTAGAGCTAAGAAAGACAGCCCTAAGGCAGGGTGCATCATTGGTTGAAAGAAGGTACCTAATCTTAACATGGTGCCAAGCAAGCTAAAGAGGTCCTCAGGTACCAAACATGCCTTCTGAGAGATCTGAACTGAAGGCAGCATCAAACACTTTCACAGAAAGTGTTTGATAAGGCAATAGAGGTGCAGGTCCAGGTCCCTTAAGTGGGATGGCAAATTCCCTTTACTGACAATACGACCAAAATAACTAATGACATCTCAGATGGCATAGAAGCTATTCTGTGCAGATGAGAATACAAATGTGCTTTGAAATTTTGGCCCTCCCTTTGGTGTAACTTGGCACAAAAAGTTTGAAAACCACTGCAGTATACATCCAATAATAAATAAATCCTCAGTTATGTGTAAAAAACACATAAAGATGAAAATATGTGCTGTGACACACACTGGAGATCTTGAGATAACGTAAAAGTCCAAAAGGTCTGGCACAAAACGGACAGGAAACAGAACAAAGGCTGGAAATACAAAATTTAAAGTGTCAGACAAGATTTCAAAATAAAATGGGAAACAGGTAATACAACACAGGTGTGGCTAAAAAGGGTGTGCTCAGGGATTCCCGAATTTTGAAAATAAAAATAAGATTTTACTTGACAGTAACTAGAAGGATTACACCAATGCGACAGATTAGATTTAAAACTTACCTTCTCAGCTGAGATGACATCAATCTGAAATGCCAGAGGCTCCAAACTCATTAAGCCCTTTGGAAGTTTTTTTTATTGAAGCAGAAAGACACGCGGAGAAGACATAAAACAGTCGGGTAAACACAACTTTGAATCTCTCTCGCTGTATAACTAACTGTCAGTTGCCCTCCATCATCATAACTGCTTACTAATTCACCCAATTTTTCCCCCTCTCCCTGTAGCAATGTGCAACTCACGAGTGATTAGTTCATTTGCAACTAATCTCTTTCGCGAATGGGGTCATTAGGAGTATTGTGAGTGATGTCATGTTATTTGCGTGCCACTGGATGCCAGGATGTGGTGAATTGCTGCTCAACTTTGGACATTAAGTTGCTTTTGATGACTAAGACTGCTGAAGAGGCGATGATTTGCTTGTCTCTTTTTATTGGTTTTAGATCTAATCATTAAACCACTGGGCGATGTAAATAAATAAAGGGTCATTCTAGTTACTAATGAAAAAAAAAGGTTTTTTGCTAATCTATTATTATGAATCTAAAGAGATGATTAACTTTGTCTAACCAGTATGTAGGATCAAACCATCCACAGAGGCACCTATTATCCTACGTGTGCCTAGTTTTATAAATCCAGAACCAGACTGTTACCTCCAAGCTAAATCCTGAGCCCGCTGCACTCAAGCCCACAACCCAACAAGTAAACTAACATACACCTTCATTTACTATGCTGATAGTTAGCAGGTCTTGAAGTTGCTGTGTAGAAAAGGAATTTTATCCACAGTCCCTGTTTTAAGCCAGGTATATGTTCTTGAATCCAAAATCCAACCAAGTAAAAGTCTGTTTTACTGATGACAGTTAATATTGTGGGTGGTGAACACACTGAATGCAATCAGTACTAGAGTGATAAAAGCGTCAAGAACAGTCTCTTTGAAAAGAACCTGGGAGAAGGATTCTTTCTGCTGTCCCTCAATTTCTGCTAAGTGTGGTACATAAAGGTTCATGTTATATGATACAGTGAAACCCTTATACCATCACTTGCGTCACAAAGGACATTTTAATCTTAGACCTCTTGACTCCTCGCTGGAATGACATCTACAGACTGGACTGTCTGCCATAGAAGCATGATAGGTGAGGAAAGCAGTGCGTGGAGACTCCAGTGCCTAGTTAGCCTAGAAGGCTAACTCTCTAAATCATATTCCTAACCAACATCAAGTCCTTGGAAAGTGAAATGAACAAACTACTCAGTAGACTAGCTACACAAAGGTATGGGTTTAGTGAAACTTGGCTTGGATAGAGCACACCAAATGAGTCTATAGCACGAGCAAGCGCATGCTCTTCAGAGCTGACTGTAATGCTATGGAGTACGGTAAAACCTCGGGGAGAAACAAGATGCAGACATAGATGTTTTTAAGGAGGCTACAGATTAAATCCATGATTAGACAGAAACTGTTAGTAATGACTTTAATCGGTGAACCTCCATCTCCATCATCTTCTGTTTGTGTTTCCCTAATGAAAAGCCCTGGTTCAACAATAACGTATTGTATAATGTATTACTATTAATGACTTCCTGTAAGGCCTGTAGCACTCATAATAGCTGGTACTCAAATCTATAAACATATCCATTTCAGATACAGCAAACTGGCAAACCTACACTTCGCCTACTGCCCATACAGGGCAGTGGCTCTGATGCTTTACCGTGTATTGGAGTACTTTGACACTAATAACACATATGCGTGTGTGTTCTTTCTGGATTATAGCTCTGCGTTTAACACCATACAGCCAATAAAGCTAACTGCAAAGCTAGCAGATTTTAAAACTCTCTTCCCCCCAAACACCATCATTAAGTATGCAGAGAACACTGTCATTCTCATCTGCATTAAAGGAGGGGACAAGTCATCATATAGAGGACTAGTAAACAAGCTTACCTGCTATGGAGAGGACAATGACCTTGTTCTCAACATAGAGAAGACTAAAGACCTGATAATAGATTTCAAGATGATACCACCCTCACAGAAAGGAAATCTCTTCAATGAGTCATAAAAACGGCAGAGAAAACATTGGCTCTGATCTCCCCTCTGTGGACACTTTTTACAAAAAAAAAAAAAATCTGTGGGAGGAAGGCACAAAATATACTCAGAGACCACCATCACACATCATCATTCCCTGTTCAGTCAGAGGGAATCAAAGTGCAACCTAAGACCTCACTGGCCAGTGAGCATCAGCACCCACAAGGCATGGTTCTGCAACAGTTGTTTTCCCGGTTACAGTCAGACCACTTGTTGGAGGAAATATCATGCCATGAAATTCATAATGTTGTCATTTAACACGACACTCACACACATCAGGTCTGAGCCCAGTGAAAATTCATCATCTCCACCCCCCGAGTCTGTAGGTCTCTGTATGTGGAGACCTCTGCTTAGCCCCTCTACCAATGTGCTTAAAAAGGTTTAAACATAACAGTGCACTAACTTCACTATTCCCACCTCGTAGTCAGGGTCAATTACTTTTTTGATATATATTTTCATATTGTGTCCAAATTATTTGTTATTGTATCTCTGTATATTTATATATATTATGTATTTATTACTAAATTTGCGGCTTGTTAACGGCTTTTACTTCTTAAAAGCAAAGTCTACATAATCTAATCTAATCTAATCTGATCCAATTTACAAGCAAAGACTTTTTGCACTGCAGAAAAAAGAGCTTAATATTTTTCAAGCATACATTTAATAATGACAAATTCATCAGTTTATTAAGATGTTGAAACTTGTCAAGCAGCACTTAAAAGTTTTATATAATCCCAAAACATAAACTTACAATGTTACAAACTAACAGATGCTAACCAAAACTGGTCTAACACACGAGAGACAAAGCTTGCTTCTGGCTAATCAGACTATCATAGACACAAAGGAGAAACAATCACGGACACATTACTGATGTACAATGGTAAGTTTAAAGGTTATTTTAGCTTAACAACAACCCAGTTTAAATTACTATTAAACAAAAAAATCAAATGAAATAAACAAGATATTTTAAGTAAATTACTCCCCAGTATGTGGACACTTTGATCAATCCAAAGTTTACATTTCCTGTATTTATGTACACTTCCATCCAATCATACATGCATACAATACATACAGTACATCTATCTTTGGGGGCAGCAGTCTGAGAACAGTTGCCCAGACAAGATGACATAAAAAAACTAACAAAGTTTAATATACAAAACTTTTTATATTTTTTTGTTTTAGTTTATGTATGCTCCAAACAGAACTAATGAATTTTCATCAAACGCTAAATAAACACGAGTATGTGTTATGACGAGAGATGATTAGTATTAAGATTTAAATTTATAATCTGAATACGTATTTCCTGGCCACATTATTTTATAGAAGAAAAGGTCTAACTTTGGGCCTAAAAGGTCTTGACAGGAGACACAGGCTTGTGCAGAGTATGCTTTGCAAAAGTGAAACCGAAAGCAGAGTCTGAGTGTAAGTATTTTGAGTAGGTTATGAACAATCAGGTTATTCTTTAGTATCTTTTATTTAACGTGTAATCCGATTACTTTTTTCAAGTAATTTAACCAATGCTGGTTATAACCCAACTCAAAGGCAACAACATAAATATGGAGACTGACACCAGAGTTTAAAAAGATTAGGTTTTATTTTAAATGATATTTGAAGTCAGCTAAAACATTGGTACTGTAAAGACAAAACTGGTGTGCGCCTCAGCCATGCCTTTTTCAATACCTCACCAGGTGTGGTCAATTAGCAATTCCAGGCAACACCCGAAGACTCCTACACTTCCACTGCAAAGAGAATAGGATTTGCAGAAGGACGTAACAGTTTGGTATATGATCGATTAGGTATTGTTATCAATAGTTAAAGTAGGAGGAATTATCTGGAACAGCTGATAATTTCAAATGTGTTTGCTGATATTTTCTCCAACAAATGCCAGCAAGCACATAAATTGTTTATGAATAGATTGGAGCAAAATCTACAGTATATGCCTATTCTATATGTCTATTCCAAAAGTGCATTCATGAGGTCAGGCACTGATATTGGAGGCCTGGCTCACAGTCTGTGCTCTAATTAATCCCAAAGGTGTTCCATCGGAATGAGGTCAGAACTCTGAGCAGGTCAGTCAAGTTCTTCCAACTCATTCATCCAGACCTTTATGCACCTTGCTTTCTGCATTGGTGAGGAGAAAGTGACCATCCCCAAACTGTTCCTACAAAGCTGGGAGCATGAAATTGTCCAGAAATTGCTGAAGAATTAAGAGTTCCTTTTATTGGAACTATGGGGTTGAGCCCAACTCCTGAAAACAACCCTATACCATAATTCCTCCTCCACCAAACTTTAGACATGGCACAAACCAGTCAGACAAGTACCGCCAAATCCTGACTTGTCCATTGCCAGGAATGTGGTTCGTCTGTCTAGAGAACACATATGAGTCCAAAGGCAGTGTGCTTTACACCTCTGCATCCGACACTTTCCATTAAGCTAGGTGATGTTAGGCTCTGTAACAACATTTATCTCTGTAACACAGTTTTTAAAATCTCAGCTTCCAAAGTGCTGCACACGCTATATGAAATATACATAATTAACAATCTCTGAATCATCAATGAGTATACACTAAAATACATAATAAAAATATAAACCTTGACCAAAAAACCTTCTCAAGGAAGATGTAGAAAAGAGAGGAAAGCAGAGGAAGATGAGAGGATTTTTTTCTTTTTTTTCCCAGGGGTAGGATTGCTCAGAAAGTGCCAATTGATAATATGGATATTTACAAAATGGCTGGATATCCTTTTCATGCAGTTTTTGACAACCAAAATGAAAATAAATTTAGATGCTTCAAAAATAACTGCCCCAAAATGTACCCAGATGCATTTCACTGTTGCTGCTGAGTAACAGGAATTGCTTCTAGAAGGAGTCATCAATTTAAATTTAAGGTGATGATGTTCTTTTGTAATACTTGCCAAATTCTACTTTTATAGCTTTATACTAGCCAGGGTCTGGAGAACAGCCATGGTTAACTCATTTAATATCTCCTTATATTTTGCAGAAGATAGTTGGCTAAAAAACAAAAACAAAAAAAAAACAACTTAAAAAAATAAAACCAGGAAACATCTGAACTAGCAGCTGCATGGTTAGATGACCACAACCAATCCATAAAGATAATAAATAAAAAATAATAAAATAACTGACACACAGTAGAAATTATTATATGAATTATTTCTAAGCAAGTCATTTCCCTCTGCTGTCTCACTACCCTGGAACCCAAGGTACCCAAGTTCCACTTTAACACTATAATATTCAATATATTTAACACATTAACAGCTTGCTGACACATATGTGTTTATGTGTTTCATGTGTATGTGCAATGTGGTTAAAAAAATTACAATTAAAAGTTTAAAAAGTAAATAAAAAGTCAATGCAATAATTTGCAAAACATATCAAACATTTCAACAAAAAAAAAAGAAAAAAAGAAAAAAGGAAAATATCCACTTATTTTGATTTTAACAGCAGCAAATTGTCTCAAAAATGTTCTCAATGTTTACCAGTGGGTAGCATCCCCTCTTCTTTTGACGGCAGTGTGTAAATGTCTGGGAACTTAGGAGACCAGTTCCTGGACTATTGGTAGAGGAATGTTGTCCCATTCTTCTAATACAGGATTCTCGCTGTTCAGCATCCTGGGTTTTCTTTGTCATATTTTTTTTTTATCTCATGATGCACCTAATATTGTCAACTGGTGAAAAGTGTGGACTGCAGGCAAGTCAGTCTAATTTTTACTGTGTAGTTATTATAGATGCATACAAATGCAATGATACAGTCTCTCAAATTGTAATGTACAATTGTCTGCACTTTTAAAATGTTACCAGAAGTCAACAGTATCATTCAAAATGGGTGCAACTAGATGCTGTTTGTGGTTTAACATTATCTTGCTGATAAATGGAAGGATTTCCCAGACAAAGATGTCCTGATTGGAGCACACATTTCAGCTCTGATGTTGCCTTTCCAGGTGTGCAAGCAATATATATTTTCTATTTTGAATAAAATATCTTTTTATTAGATTTTCAAATCAAATTATTTCATTTTGTTTTTACTTACATTTAAGATAAGTCACATATGCGGTGCAAAGTGTTAGTACACAGAGTTTCTATTTGTGTAGCCCAGCAGTCAGACCTCAATATCATTTTCATTGACTGACTTTTTTCATGACTGATTTTTGTCACTAGGTTTGTTTAACCAGAATCATTCAGTGGGAGTGAGTGGAGTTTGGTAGGGCCCCCTTTGGGAGTTCAGGTCACTTTGCCACTGCTATAGAAAGCCCTTAAGAATTTCCTGCTTTGCCTGTTAGGAAGTAATACCTCTGATAGGGTCTTATCTGTTTCTCAGGATATTCATTGCTGCTGTACACAAATGCAACTATTCAAAATTTTTATTTTTTCCAACTTTTATCATCTTTAGTTACCAGTACCTTGTGCATGTATAAGGTTAGTTGCTTTAACATGTTATTGTTCAGATTTCACTCCCCAATTTATATACATTACTAGTTATTTATTAGTTAACTTTACTTATTAGTTAAACTCTAAAACTTTTTGTAGGCTAGATAATAATTCTGCATCATTTTTGAATCTGTTACAATTATTATTTTTTTGTTACACCAAGTTAAAAACTGTGATTTGTGAGAAAAAAAAAGGAAAAAAACATCATTTTTGTGTACCAGTCATGAAGCTAATGACCCCCTTCGTGGCGAGTGGGATCCAATCAGAGCCCACAATCAGTCAGTTAGTGAGCTGCGACACTATGCTGACAGGTAGGAAAGAGATGCTCATACTTAGACACACTCACAAACCCATAACCCGCACTACGAGTCTAGTCTGAGCTTCAGAGACCACAGCTGATAAACAGTTTATCATTAAACTAGCACTACTGTCATTTCTCATCCTGAGTTCAATTACACATTGCATCCCAAATGTGTGATCCAGTCACATTAACATAAGTTGAAGTCCAAGTCTGAGTCTTCATTGGACTGCCTGGCAGTCCAGTGATAGTGTTGTGCAAAATGAATTAATGATTATTTACAAGAGGCGTATACTTCACATCCTGGCATATAACCAGACATCTCGGTAATGGCATAAGAAAGAAAATGATTGAATTTTTTGGGTTGCATGGGACTGAGTGCCGCAGGATAAATTCTGAGCAAAACTTAAATTAGTTAAATTAGTTTAAGATACGCCAGTCTTGAGAGGTGGGCAAGTTTATGATCACTTTCATTTTAGTCTCTAATTCCACCTAAGGGAATCTCTTCAGCAGGAAATTAAAACACCTTTAATCGTAGTGTTCTGAATTAAAACCACAAGTTCACAGATTGGATTTTGTACAGTAGGATTTTAATCTAATCACCTGTACACAACATTAGAACAATTTCTCATTCGCTTGAACAGATTACAAATGTGTCGGCACATTCATTCAAATGATGTACAATTAGCTGCTCTTTTCCAACACCGTCACTTTGGTCTTGCTGGTATAAAATGCAAGTCAAACAGTTGGATTCAAATTGGGTTCAACTGTCTGTTAAGTTATATTGTGGTCACAATATTTTTTCCCAAATATTGTGACCACGCTATTGGAATGCAAAAAACAGAATAAGACTATTTTACAGACCTGGAAAGCACAAAGGAATCCAAAATTACAGACCAAACATGGGTAGAACCACTGTTACAATGGAAATTACAGTGCAGTCATATACCTCGTTGTGCGCCTGTTTCTAGGGGCCACGGGTTCACATTCATATCACAATGGATATCTCCTCTCCAGAGGTAACACAGAAAGAATCTTTTATAATGTTTTCTCCAGCCTCTGCAGACAACTGTTCTTATGTATTTTATCCTTTGTGCTATGCTCTATTGTAGTGACAAGCTCTGTAAACAAATTACACCACAAACAGTAAATGTGTAAATATGAATCTTGTCTCATCTCTTACAATCAATCTCCAACAGAGTAATTTGGAACTTTGTACTTTTGAAATGGATACGTGCAGTGCAACAAAAGTGTGGCATTGTGCATTTTCTGTAATGCACAATGAAAACTTTACATTTTCATTATAAATGTTAATTTACAAAAAAAGAAAAAAACCTAAACGATATATATTTACAATGCAACAGTGACAAGCTTATTTAAAAACAAAAAAAATCAAAGGTAGTGACATTTTTAGTATTTTAGATGTAATATTCTGAGGATTGCAAGTAAGTTATGGGCTTCAAGTAATGATTCAAAAAATAATGAATGCAATTTTTTTCTGATCTGGATAACACCAAACACTGAGTAGTGGAAAATATATCAATTTCACGATTCATTATGAAACTAAATATCTGTTACTTAAATTTCTCTCTTTTAGTTTCTAAAAGAACGCAGACACGTTACAAAGCAGACATGTAAGCAACTAACTTTTCTTCTCTAGACTGAATGCCATCAAAGAAGCAAATCTCAGTCACACTCATTTGTACGCAGTTCTCTTTTATGATGTAATTTCTCATTCTGTCTCACATGCTTCTTTCTTATATCTTTCTTGCCACTGTCAAAATGAGCTCAAGTGTCTCCGGCATTGTTTACATTGTTTAGTTTAAAACTTGGGCCTTCAGAACCACAGCTGGCAGTTTGTTTGTTGGGATTTTTTAGTGTCTTCCTGTTGATTCAAGTGGTACGCCGCCATCCTACTGTATACGAATTTCCAAGTGCAAGAAGCGGCAGGGGGAGGGGGACTCAAAATGGATATGAGTGTAAGGCAGGTAATTCAGCAGTTTTATTTAGTTATAATTAAATCCATCCATTGTTATTAGCAAGTTCCTGCTGCTTAACCTGCCAGCTGACGCGCTACAGTCATTCACAAGAAATTGCTACATTCCTAAAATAAATGCACAGATGTATTTAGATAAAATTTTATAAGTCCAAGCTGTCACAATAAACCGTTTTACTTGTTCAATGTATAAATCATTCCTGATAAATGCTGAATAAGTAAATATAATCCAAGTTTTAAACAAATTTGATATATCATGAAGCCATAAAGCTCAAAGATGATAAATGCAGCAGATGGTCAGCATATGTATTAATACATGCAGTATATGGAGCTGTAAAATGATTGTCCAGAGAAGGGAGAGCAGGAAGCGAGAGAACCTAAAATGCTATCAAAATGCATGAGTCTTTCAAACTCCCCTCAGTCACACCGCAATCGCTGGAATCACATTTCAGTTGGGAACACGAAAGTGTGCTTTTTGTGTATGCATGGCTGTTGTGAGTGCAAAAAAGTCTGATGGCATGTTTTGAGAGTGTCTGTTCGGGTCAGTGGCTGAGCTGGAAGGCTTGTTCCCAATCAGTCATGATGTCAAAGTTACATGCATGTCTAAATAAAAGCTGAAGTCAAAACTCTGATTTTTACTTTTGCTTTCCTCCTCGTTTGAATAAAAATGTAGCATCTTATTTACTATCTGTCTCTAGACCCCTTCATAATGTTTGGGACAGAGATGCATTTTTTGTTTCTGTACGCCACCACAACAGATTGTAAGTCAAACAACTGACAACTGACTGAAGTGCTTTAATTATACCGACATTATACTGAGGTTCAAGTGAGGGCTACCCCATTGTTATTTGATGAGAAATATAGCAAAGATAATATATAAAGTTGATTCAAAGTGTTAAATTTTCATCTTATAGCTTTTCACTTTCATTTTAATGCAATTTTAAACAAGAGGCCCAACTCATACTTAACATTTGTTAGTGCAAGTGAGGCTAAACTACAAAAATTGTGTCTTTATCCCTTTAAACCCTCCATTTATGGAGGGTGCTCTATCTACCTATCTGACAGTCATGTCACTTTATTCTTATAAAAGATACTGTCAACTGCCTTCGTGTACTGCTAACATGAACAAAGTTTAGATTGGAGTTTGTGTTTGTGTGTGTGTGAGATTGTCGATGAGACACCCGTCATAGCGACAGGACAGATTGAAATGCTTTGGAAGCCCCATAACCAAGATGGACGCCCCAGGACTGCCCGCAATATCTGAAACACACATACACACACACGCCCACACACATGCAGGCACATAAGAACCAACAAAACAAAATTTATATCTGCCACTCTCCCAGAGAGATGGGTGAAAAAATACTGTTATTATGAAAACTTTCTCAACTTGTGCCTCATTTTCACCTTTCTACTTACTGAGCTCATCATTTCTTTCCATGTCCTTATGCTTTCATTTAACTATGTATCTGTATCTATCTAGTACCCCCCTACCATAAAATAGTTCCTCTGTTAGCGCTAAACTAACCTTGTAGTCGCAGAGCAATAATGCAAAATTTGGAAGATAAAAACCATTTTTGTCTCAGTGTGTGTTTAAACTGGTCACCAGCAGAAGAAGAACAGAGAAGAATTCAAAAGGGCAGCACTAATAACAGGATCCAGGGATAGTTAATTTAAATGCTACATTGTATGAACAATCAGGTCCTGTTGTGCCAGAGACACCTTTCATTTATAACCCAGTCTGGGTGCATTTTTGTGCTCCCCACTTGCGTATCTCAGTGAACTGCAACTAAAATGCCTAGTTAAATTCTGCTAATAAAATAATCTATGCAGATATTAAAAACTTTATCATGCGTGATATAAGCCATAAAATGAGAATGATATTGAATTAATATTCATTTATTTTAAACTGCCTGTTTATTTTACTTGTCTTATTGTAACTTTTTATCGGCTATTATGGCACTTGATGTTCGTATTACTCTTTTTGTGTGCAGCACTTTGTGACTGCTTGTGAAAATTGCTTAATAAATAATCTTTTACTTACTGACTTACTTAAAATCCTCAGGAAGACTGTTTAGATTGGCATGTTGAATCAATCCTGGGAACAAGAATTCTTATTTTTGAACAGTACTGTCAAAATACTATATAGTGTAGAATTTGGCTGTTTTTGGGTTTTTTTGTTTACCTTTTTTTTTTTAATTTTTAATTTTTTTTTTTTTTACTTCAATCTCATCTTCCTGTGCATCCTTTAACTGCTTTCAGTCTGGCTGTATTTGTGAAAAGCAGTCCAGGGACAGGAAGATGAGGTTGGAACCAGCTACATTTTTACAATATTTTTACAGTACCTTTCAAAACTAAGAGCTCTGTGCAAGTTCTGTTTGTAGCACACTTACCCATAACTTGAATTTCATTTTGAAAAGCCAAAAGTGATGAGTAATGAAGGATGAGCAAACACTGTATTTCTCTGTACAGAAAACATCCAGAAGAAACAATAGCATGATGTCATCCAGCTTCATTCAAGGTTAGTTTTGCAGAAAACGTTCACCCTGATGCCCGAGTGCATTACAGTAAAACATCTCGTTGTCAGTGTGACCTTGGTGGACAGATTCACTGCGCACAATCCTGTGAATGTCGGGAAAGAGAAAAAGATGAGCACACAGTTGGTTGAACTTCTGACCCTATGTGGAAAACTAAAGAGAAAATGCTGTCTTGCTGTCCTGTGCAACTTACACAGTGAATTCAGACATGAAATCAGAAGAAAAGCAGATGGAAATTAACCAAATTTTAATCAGGTACAGTTTTTGATCTTTCAGTCAACTCAAATGGATATACAGCACAATGTGGGGTGCCGTGTTTAGCACTGTTATCACACAGCAAGGAGTTTGCATGCTGCCCTTGTGGCCCTTCTCCTCTGCAGCTTCCTCCCACAGACCAAAAGTATGCTGGTTAGGTTGGTGATTCTAAACCGGCTGAGCTGCAGCCCAGGAGAAGAAAATAGATGGATGGATAAATTTTTGTCACATATTACAATCGCAAATTAAATGACTGTAGCATGTCAAAATAAAGAAAAACACACCAACAGACTTGTAGAACAAAGTTCTGTGAACCAGGGAAGCAATATTCAATCAAAATGATTTAAAGGGGAATGTCTGAAAAAAAAAATAGCTTATGACCCAAAGCATACATCCTCACTTCATCTGTTAAACATGGTTGTTCTTTTATGGCTTGGGTATGTATGCCTGCCTGCAGTCCTGGCACAGTTATTTATGATTTCACTGATGAAAGCTACAGCATGAAGGAAGAGGTCTACAGGAGCGTTCTTTGTGTTCACATTCATTACTTATTAGGACAGCTATCTTAAACATATGGCCAAAGAGCTTTTTCAGGGTCAGTAGGCAAAATAATCTCAACAAGTCAGTCACCTGATGAAAATAAATAAATAAAGTGATTGTGTAGGATTTTATATATTTGCAAATACTTTTGAACTTCCACAAATCATGTATTAAAAGAGCATGCAGTTCTCCAAATATTGATGGAAACCAGAACTCAAATTACAGTAAAACCTGCCAGTTAATTGATTTATTTTTTTTATATTGTATTGTGCTCATTTACAGAGCACGCCGAACAAAAATCTGTAGCTAGTGATATCACAGAGCTGAACTTTGTGCTCTGTTGCACATTAATATAGCATTAATTGCCTGCCATCAGCCTGACTGTTGCATGCATAATGCTGCAGCATTGTGGCGATTAATTTGTAAACAGGTTCATATACTCTAGATCCTCTCTCGGGCTGTATATTTCACTTTATTTATACACACGTGTGCATAAATGATTTGTATCTAGGTGTGTGTAGGAACTTAATTAAGAAAATACTTAATGTCTGACTCAGCAAGAACCCAAAGCCCCAGTCACCTCATTTCTCCAGAGTCTGAAGGTGCAGAAAAGATATTTAGTGATTATCATTTTCCTTTCGTTATATTATTTTCACTCCATTCCTGACTTCCTGTGTTGTCACTTTTTATCAGCCCTCATCTCACTTCTCTCTGACGTGCAGAATTCACTTAAAAAATGTTTTCCCTTTTTCTCCTTTGCTTTGCAATGCCACTCTAGCACTCACTTCCCAGCCTTTCGAAGTTCCATTTCCCAGACAGGCGCACGGTGAAAACCTTGGATCTATTTAGATACACACTTAATGACAATTTCCACAAACACTTGAGGTATCTCCATTTTACTCAAATGCAGATTTGTCTAAACTGTGCTTGAAAGTGAAATTACATTCCCTGCTGTGCCTCGCAATTACGCTGACGGCTTGGCAGAGGCACAGCAACTGAGTGGCAATTGCCTTGTTTAAATTAAGGCTTATATGAGATTATTTCATTCCTGTAATTGCCAAACAAATGCTACCAAGATTACAAAGAAACAAGATCCAAACCTAAAAAAGTCATCACATTACCAGTCTCGTTTTTTACCACTTTCCTGATTTCTTTTTTCTTTGGTATTTGTTCAATTTACACGTTTCAGATCACACAAATTGTAATATTAGACTAAGATAGTGAGTAAACACAAAATGCTGTAAGGGAAAGAGCTATTCAAAGCTACCCGAGCATTTCTGGAAAAGTATTTTTGGAAAGCTAACTTCAGTTTCATTAGCCACACCCAGACCTGATTATTGTCAGACCCGGTGAATCAAGAAATCACTTAAACAGAACTGATTTGACAAAGCCAAGAAAGCTAAAGGATCTCAAAAAGCAACACATGATGCTACCATCTAAAGAGAAACATATTCATTGACATCTATCAGTCTAAAAAAGGTTATAAATTCATTTCTAAGGCTTTGGGACTAGGGATGGGTATCGTTTAGGTTTTATCCGATACCAGTACCAAACTGGTACTTTTGAAACGGTGCCGGTGCTTAAAGAATCAAGAACACAAACTTTGTCCTAAAACCTCTCATGTTTAGCTGTTTTTATGTAAAAAGATAACAATGTTAGCCTTTTCTGTAGCTATAGGGGATTTATGGTATCAGTCTTGGCTGGAAGCAGTGCTTAAACAATGGAAAAAAACCCACCAACTTTGTCCAAAAACCTCTCATGTTTAGCTGTTTTTATGTAAAAAGATAACAATGTTAGCCTTTTCTGCAGCTATAGGGGATTTATGGTATCAGTCTTGGCTGGAAGCAGTGCTTAAACAATGAAAAAAAAAACCACCAACTTTGTCCAAAAACCTCTCATGTTTAGCTGTTTCCCACTTTTTTTTGGTCATTTTAGCCTTTTTGGCCAGGGTTCACCAGGGTGAACCTTGTCAAGAAGCTGTCTTCTTGTTTGTCTGACATCAAACAAGAAGACAGCTTTATGTAACGACGGTGTTTGCTAGTTCACCTTACATGCGTTAATTTAATAACGTGCTTAGCCTACTCAACGTAAATTACACATGAACAACATTAAGCTACTCACGCAGAGAAGAACGGCTGCTGCTGCCATCATCATCCGTCATCATTTCTGCTGCACTGGCAGGGCTAGGGGCCACGACTCTACTCTTCGGGTTCTTGGGGGATGTTGCTAACTCCGGGTCCGATAACAGGCAACCCACCCGCAGTAGATGTGCACGGTGTGAGGTCTCGCAGCAAGCTATCAAATACAGTGCATTTCTCGGCTTTTAAAAAACGCTATGCGTCGCCAGGTGTTTCATCAGATTCGAGGAGTTACCTCCTTTGCACAGTATCACAGTATCAGCATAATAGCACTTGCTGCAGGCTGCTGAGTTTGCATCTTTTGCTGTGAAGTACAGCCAGACTTTTGACCGCTTCGCCTTGGGCATTTTTAATCTGTAGCTCTGCTCTGCTCTAAAAGAACGTACGTACCTGGGCCCACCTACTACGCTTGCAAAGGTAAAATGATTGGCTAGAATCCAAAGTGTATGACATCTCAGTAAAAAAAAGCACCGAAATGAAGCACTGAAATGTGCGCTGCTTTTCGGTCTGGTTACTACCGTTTATGTCAGAACCGGTGCGATACCGGTACCCATCCCTATTTGGGACTCTAGTGAACCACAGTAAGACTCCAAAATCCACAAATGGAAAAAACCTGGAACAGTGTTGAACCTTCACAGGAGTGACTGGCAAACCAAAATTACTTCAAGAGCGCATCGATAGCTTATCCAGGAGATCACAAAAGCACCCAGAGCAACTTCTAACTGCAGGCCTCAGTCGCCTCAGTTTAGATCAGTGTTCATGATTCACCAATAAGAAAGAGACTGGGGAAAATGGTTTCTATAACAGAGCTCAACACACACACCAAGCTCATCTTACAATTTCCAAAAAAAACACCTTGATGATCCCTAAAAAAAGTTGGACTTTCTGGAAGGTTTGTGTCCTAGATCTGATTGAGATGCTTTTGTATTACTTTAAAGAGGCTGTTTAAGCTCAGAATGCTCGAGTGTGGCTAAAATAGAATAATTATGCAAAAAAGACTGGGCCAAAATTCCTCCACAGCGATGTGAAATATTTCTTTCTGCCAACGGTGGCACAACCATTTTTAAGGTTTGAGGGCAATGACCTTTTCACACAGTGGCAGATTTTTTTCCTTTACTAAATGAAATCATTATTTTAAGTTTCCATTTTGTAATTACGCAGGGTATCTTATTAAGCATATAAATTATTTTAATATTATCATATTATTATCTCTAAAATTCAAATTCATTTGATAATCCAAAACACATAAATGTGAAAACAAATTAGAAATCAGGAGGGGGACAATTTTTTTTTTCACAGCACAGTATAACTCAACAACCTGCTTTAACCTCCTAAGACCCGAACTCTTCCACGACATGCATTTTTAATTTCTCTTTGATATTTGGGCATATTGGGGCCCGATACAGCCAATTTCCAGATTTTTTTTTTTTTACCTTATTTTTGTTTTTAAGAAAAATGAGAGCCACAAATGAGGATATTCATTTAAAATTTTGATAGAACAGTAGCAGTATAATGTCCTCGTAAGTGGATATCAGGCCCAAGTAGAGCAAAATTGAGTATTTTGGTCAAAATAGCCAAAAATGTGATGTCCACATGTGGACGGCAGGTCCTAGGAGGTTAATTCTTCTTCCTTCCTGCAGTGATTCACTTTACTCTGTAGTACAGAGTAATGGTATGTAAACAACTTGAGTCTGAAGACTGAAGTAACATCCATTACCTTAGCAAGACCATAGCACTGGAAGACCAAAATCACAGTCTGAGGGCCTCACAAATTAACAAATGGGATGGACTTCACATACTTTATTTCTTATATTGTAATATATTATATTGTTTTTTTTCTTTTCTATGTCATGTTGCTTTTCTATCTCCCCGATAGATTTCTGATTAATTTCAGCCAGCATCATATATTGTAAAATGAAACCATGGTATTTTGAAACGAGGCCCTTCATGTGGCACTTTCATTTTCAAATCATTTTCAAATGTGATTGTTAAAAAGGGGCCTCAATGAGCCCACTAAAGTCTGACTCCTCTTTTAATATATCAGTCTTTGACATGAATGGCCAGTATGTGTGTGTGTGTGTGTGGAAAGACAGTTTCTTGTGTGTGTTTGTCATTGCTTTGTGAAAAGCATGGATAAAAAAAGAATGAGAGAAGCTGATGCTGGTTGGAAAAGGATGGTTGGATAAAAAGTGATGAGCCCTTTTGTATAAAATCAGCTACCAAAAGTACAACAGAGGCAGCGTCTCATTTTGTCCTTACTGCATTTAGATTGCCTAATTTACACATGAAATGAAGTAGCGTCGTACCCTTGTATAAGTACTGCCCATGTTGCACTGTTAAGTGACTTTATATTAAACCATGTTGAACTATTAGCTGTGGATGACTGTATATGATTTGCAAAATGCAATTGTTTTACTTGATTACTATTTATTGAATGTGTTTTAATTGTTAAGCATTGCAGTGTTCCTCGTTTTGTGTCACATATATTGTCACAACTGAGGATGCTCATGTTTTAAAGTCAATTTCAGACAGTTTTGCTCTGCATGATAGTGAGTGGATATTCTTAACATGGCGATCTCAAGCACACAGATGAGACCATGAGCACAGCAGCCACAAGCACCCGCTGTTCAAACCTTCTGTTAGGGCGGGGCAGTCAATCAAATGAAAGTTGGCTTAAAAGGGAAGGTAGCCTCAAAGGAGAGGAACTTAAATGACTTGTTTCAGACAAAGCAAGAACTAAGGGGCTGCACCAAGGCCCAGTTTAAGATAAAAACACATTTTTGGATTGTGATTTACATTGTTACTCTACTAGAGTCCAAGAATGAAATTATAAGTCTGAAAATGAGCACAATAGGTCCAATATGAAAAGATTTAGTAGGACATTTAAGTTGGCTAAAATTGCTAAGGACACAAAACAATATCAGCTAACATCAAAGCTGATAATTCCCCTCTATCGTGTCCTCTTTTCCTATTGCTTCCAATAACTGACCCTCTATTTGAAGGTTTCCTTGGTAACCAATCAAGCAGGCAAACCAGCTACCACACATGTTAATAATCCTGTGACTCTTGACACTAATTGGCAGCATATGTATGTAAATGTAACTTAATGAGCAAAGGAAAGGAGATGGTTTCTCTGAAGAGGCCTTTTTGGTGAACTAGAGCAGCCAGTAATTGAACCAGTGACCTTTTAAAGTGTTACCTTGAGGGTTGAAGCTTGGTGACTCAGGACTGGGACTGAGCCAGGTTTTTGTGTAGCTGTGCAGGACACTGACCAAAACAAAATCAATATGGGGCACAGGACACCTGAGAAGCATTAAAAACTGCTGAGGGGACTATGGCACAGAACTGACAGAGTAAACATGAAAAGGGCTGACTGTCCTCTGACTGCAAAAGCCATACAAGAACACCAATCAGGCCAACCGGCAGCTTTCATGTCATTAGATTTATTCATGTTTCCATTTGTTGTTGTAGTCTTTGGTTTATGTTTTTTTTTTAAATAAATAAAATCAATAAACGTCTTCCTTTAAAAAAATGAATTGCCATTAAAACTGGTAAAAATTCATGGATCCCAGAAGCTGAAACATATTGTCTCCACTGATCCCCTTATTTTTTATGAGGCACCAGTAACAGATCAGTTCTTTGGTATGTCAAACTCTACAGGACGTGTTGACAGATTTTCTTTTCTACTTCCGTGACAGAAAGAATACGCCTAACTTTTAAGTTGAATTACATTTTTTGACATGTTACCTTTCATCCATAGGTCACCATCTGTTCAGGTATATGGCTAGAAAGCGAACGTGACATGCCCATCACTCTCAGCTGTAGCAGCATTTTGTGCTAAACACTAACTGTTAGCATGCCAACATGTATGAGGTATGATTGTAACGTTCCATGACTTCACCCATAAAAACAAAAAACCATCTGCAATTTAAACTTGCCCAGCTTCCCCCTTATGGTAGAGACTGCCAGAGGTCGTCTCATGCAGGGCTGCAATTTTTAGATTATTCCTTACTTTTCAGTGCTTTGTTTTCACATTATGGCAACCACCACAGTTCAGGTCATTTCCACCTTGCTTCAGGAGAATCTCTGCTGTGACAGCCAGTGTCAACGCTCATAGTGTCAACTTCTGTAAATGCTGAAAAAATGTGATTTGCTTATTTACTAGAAACCTGGCTTGCAGTAAAACATTCACCACTGACCACAAGTGATGAGCTTTGAAGGGTCAATGTGACACAAAGTTGGTGTTTGCTTTGAGTGTAACTTTAACCAATGTCAAACTGCAGAAGGACACATGCAAGAGGTAAAAACAGGACATCCACAGAGCTATATAAAATCAGCAGCAGTGCAGAAAACTGTCCAGAGATGCACAAGGAGACAACCTGGAAGGGTAGATCAGGCAAAACTGAAGTCAGGTATTGTCTTTTTATATTTAGTGGGCAGAGATGGAACATGTTTTGCTTTCGCCTTGAATTTTAGAATTGTAACTTCAACCTTTGTGTTTCTTCCTTATCCATTCATCCATTTTCTTCCACTTATCCATTTCAGGGTTGTAGCTGGGCTGAACTCTATCCCAGCTGTCATGCCAGGATACACCTCATACACCTTGGACAGGCCACCAATCTGTCACAGGGATAACACAGAGAGACAGCCATTCATGCTCACGTTCACACTTAGAACACCAGTTATTCTAACCTGCATGTGTTTGGATATAAGTGGAAGCTGGAGTGCCTGGACAGGACGCACACAAGCTCAGGTAGAACATGGAAACGCCACACAACGTGTGACACAACACCACTGTGCCACTAGCTTTTGTCTTTAGTTGGCTGGTATTTATGTTTATCCTTGTAAGGTTGATTGATGGTTGTAGGTGTGAATGTGCACGTGAATGGTTGTCTGCCTTTGTTAGCCCTACAATGGAGTGGGACTCTGTCCTGAGTGTACCCTTCCTCTCGTCCAGTGTCAGATGGTATCGGCTCTAGATGGATGAATCATTGATGTGATCAGTAAAACCAAAGCCCCCTTTCCCTTAAAAGCAGTATCAGACTGAAATTGGACAATTCTGTCCATTATATATGTCTGTTGCAAAGTGGCATTAGGAGTTAATATGTATGATGCAAAATACACTCGAACTAATAACGGCCTGCAGTGTTTCACTTCCAATTTATGCCCTTTTGAACTTCATTGCTGTGTACTGGGAGTCAGGTGGTAAACAAAGCTTACTGTAAACAACGAGAAAACCAGTCACCTGTAACTATAAACTCCAGAGATTTCTTCAAAGCAAGAAGGCAAACAAGACAAAATAAATATTCTTTTTCAATTCCTCGACATCAGTATAGCAAGAGGGCATACACATAAATCAAGAAAAAAAAAACTTACAAACAAAATGTATTTGCATAAAATAAATATATGAAATTTTTCAGTGGCTTGTAAAAACACAAAATAGCAAAAATATTGACCTGCAGAATGTGTAAATTACACACACTGCTGTCTAATTCATCCCACAGACCCCTCTGTGTATTTCTCTGCATGTGCTCTCTGTGTGTGCACGGCTACTGCAGAGTGATTATATTAAGGAACACACAAACTCTGTCTCACACACACAGGTTCTGGAAGTAATACCTGCTGTGGTTGTTTATATTAAAAGCAAATGAAGAATATTGGCCACAAAGTCCCAAACTATGGTCATACTGAACACACTCACGCCAACGCTTCTCACAATGTTTCCCTGCATGTTACTATCAACCAATGAGGTATATTACCTGTAATTTAAGTGCAGCACACACACAGTAACAACTCTCTCTGTTTGACTTTCTCTCTCAGTGTGACAGTATTAGCAGTCTAGGACACCCACTGCTAATGTTATGAGAGGTCCAGACCAACTCGTATACAACTCAACAGGCCTCTGAGAGGACGTAGCCTCTTAAGCCCTCTTACCTACAGAGAGCCTCATATGCAAGGTACTCATGACTAGCCTGTTCATGACACTCAAAATGAGGAGGCGAAAGATGAAAGAGGCTGGCGCAAGGTGCAAAAAAAGCACCAACACTTCTACACAAATAGGTAATCAGATGTTGAGAGAGTAGATATTGTTAGAGGACAGAAATAAGGAGGAAACTGGCCGTGACTAAATCTTTCACCTATGTTGAAGGGACTATACACGCAGAGTTCATTGAGACAAACACGTTGATGTTTTTACTTAATATAATGATGTCAGTGGACCTTCCTGCCATTATGTTAGAGAGTGAGTTACACCTGTGCAGTTCATGTTATTCATCATGTTTGGTCAGACATATCGCAATTCTGCTCTTTAAGAAGAAAAGCTCAATTCCAATCACCAGTCTTGATAACTGGGGATCGGTCCGGTAAAACTAAACATATGACACAAATAACAAGAAATGTCAAAATAAAACAGGAAACGATGAAGACAGAGATACGCTGACATCCGGACTTGACACAGAAAGAAGATAAGACAACCGTGGAGACGCGACTGAAGGAACAGGAAGGGATCACAAAAGAGAACTACCAAACCTTTCATGCAAAATTACACCATTTAAAGCAGGTTATGGAGCTTTTAACATAAATCCCATTATGATAGTTTAACAAGAAAATATTCAGGATTAGCCATTTAGCTAACATCAATGCTAGCCTGCTATTATCATAGAATGGTAAGATTAACGTCAAGGTGTAAGTCCATATTACCTGGACTATATCAATATTTAACATATAAAAAGGTTAGTTAACAACATACTCACTTCAGAGGATAAGCCACAGAGATGTGCAGCTATGGTTTTCTTCCATCTCCAGCTTAGCATTGACCGACTTCCCAGCAGAAGAATAGCATGTAGCAGCAGCCTGTTTAAGCCATGAAGGTAAATCTATGTGATGAGATGTTTCGTGCACATGCATTAAAGGTTCAGAAAGTGGGCGGTAACAATGTCACAAATGTTTTTAGACATTTGCACAGAAACGTTTTGAAAGCAAAAATGATCAGATTTGTAAAGCTGAACTTCAACAACTGTGCATAAATGTTGACTTTGTGATTGCGGTGATCATGTTTGGATATATGTATTCCTTAAATAGTTTTACGTGTGGTCAAATAGCTTTGTCTTTGTGTGTATATTGAAACATGCATTGTTGAGTCCCCAAAAATATCACAAAATCACTGCACACAGTTGTAAATCTTGTAGTAAATTTTCCTCCATATTACTGCTATAGCCGGTCGGTGATTTATCAGGGCTAACTCTGCCTAACTTAAGCAATGTAATGCAAAGTGTCAGTTTGCTGACTTCGTGATCCTTTTACTTATTCAGCTGCTACACTTTTTTTCATCATGCCACTGATGAACATTTCATGGATGTTAATGTCATAAATAAGCTACAGATATTATCTCTTTACTTCATCGTCTGTTTAGAACCAGCCGCTGGGGGTCACAAGTGGCTCCTGGACCTGGTCCCAAGCCCAGATAGACGGGCAGGTTGCATCAAAGAGAGCATGTGGTGTAAAATTTTTGCCAAATCAAATGCGCTGATCAGACGGATGATTCACTTTAGTCCTTGCTAAAAGGAAGCATCTGGAAGCAGAAGAGGAAGAAAAGAAGACTCCAACTTCTGTTCAGGAAGTCTTTCATCTTGCAAAATGTGATCAAAAAATTCTCATAAAGGGATCATAAAAATCAAGAATGAACTTTTGAAGAACTTTTTTTTAAAGATCGCTCTGTAGAAGTGCCTTTATACCATCTTTACCCTCTCCAGTATGTGATGGTTCTTCTCCAAAATGTCAAAATACTGATTTTTCGGTTTTGATTTTCACAAAGTGGATGAAGTTAAAGTGAGGCAAATCTGGTAAGGGATCAAGGTGGTGAGCGACCGTTTGCATGGCCATAAAACCTCACTGTGTTTATCTCATTTTTCCTCAGTAGCCTCAGGCTGTTGCAGTAGAAAGCTGGGCAGCCAACTCATGGTGCATCAGGTTCACCTTGATGTTACCTTATTTGTACCTGTAGGTAGATTCGGTTTGCAGTAGGTGATGTGCACATTTTTCCAAGATAACTCAGACAAAACATAAAAATATTACAAACCCAACAACAACAGCTACTTCTGCTACTAATAAAAAGGATGATTTGTTCTGAGTGAATGGCTGCTCAATAGCCCTGTGAAAAAAAAAGTTAATAAACACACTCCTGGTTTTGCTCCCCACCTGGCACTCTAAGGATACTTTCACACCTGCACTGTCTAGTGAGTTCTGGTGCTTTTTCCTGCTTGATTGGGTTTGTTTTTTCAGATGTAAACACAGTAATCTCAGGATGAGGTCTGGTTTGGTTTAGAATGAACTCCAGAGTGGTTTGTTTGTGGTATCTGATCCAACTTCGATCTGACTACCAGGACTATGCTGCAAGTTTGAGCTGTGCACCTTCCCTTAGTCAGGCATGCAGCAAACATAGATGCAACAAACATAGAAACATATATGTGCAAAAAACACAAATTGTAGTGAGTTTAAAATGAATGTAAATCCAGAGCAGAGTGTTGTTTTCCTGTATTTACTTGTGCGTCTCATCAAAGATGGTTTGATTCGCTTGTGTGAAAAGAAACCAAACCTAATAGGTACAAATTTTAAAACCCAGTTGATTTGAAACAGAATAATTTATTAGATGTGTGCAGGGCTGGACTGGGACAAAAAAACGGTCCGGGCATTTTGACTAGAGACCGGCCCACCAGGTATTATAGGAAAAGCCATAAAGCCTTTGAATGAAAACAAACGCTGTTGTGACAGTGATGTACACTGTTTTGTTGGTATATCCAACATATCCATACGTTGTACATCAGATAAAAACTTTGGTTGTAAGATTCAGATAATTATTTAATAAAAGCTAGACATTTTAAATGATAATAAGAAAGAAAAGTATTTCTCTGTGCCCCCCTTTCCCTGTTAATACCCTACCTGGCCCCCTGGCAACACTTTGCTAGACCCGCCCCTGCACAGTTACCAGCTGTCAGCTACATAGAAAAGGATCCTGGTGTTATTTGTCTCTCAGAAACAGTTCATAACTTCCCTTCAACTCATTCATATCACCTAAAAGGTAAACCTGTTTCTCCATCACCTGTTCAGCTCTGATGATTCAGTAAGGACATCTCCTGGTTTCATCTTCATGTTTCCCTCTCACCACATATCCAAACCGATATCATGACCAGCAGCTTTTACAGCTGTGGCTCCAGCAAACATCAGCTGATACTAGAAAGTAATATTAAATAAATTCTAACAACAGCTGATCAAGCTTGAACGTGCTGCTGTTGTTTAGCGCGACATCCGCTGGTTTCCTGTTTCTGGTGCAAAGTGGGTGATAAACAAACGAGAGACGGGACTTGCGTCAGAAATACCGATCAGCTGATCATTGATCAGTTTCATGATTGAACGAGAGAAGAGGAAGCAGCTGCAGCGTAAAGACGCAGAATAACTCCAGCTTTGTGTCTTTTTCCATTCTAGCTGAAGTCCGGGACAAACTGCGTTCCTTTTCAGCTCAATACGAAACGCGTAATGTTTTCTCTGAATACAAGACGATTCCGTTTTTTAGGGGACGGTTGGCAACTCTAATAAATAACCTTATGAATAAAATAAAGTTCACTATCAGTAACATCATAGCACCCACCCAGCTGTATAGAAACTCCGTCATGCTAGCTAGTACGCAGTACGAGTTATTGTAACTGACTGTAAAAACTCAGCCCTAAACTTGGTTTATATCTGACCCAGATAGACTGCAGGTCATAACTTCTTACCCGAAGTTCAGTTCACCTGACACTCGGACTGGCGACCGCCTCAGGTCTCTCCTCCTCCTGCCTCCCCTTTCCCTCATCCACCTCTGTGGTCACCTGGCCTCTGTGAAAGCTCCGCCATTGCCACCAGCAAACAACTGAGTTATTTTTACACATCTGCCAGTATCTGGCCAGTCCACCGCCTTTCATTGTTTATACCGTTACAAAATAAAAAAAAATAAAAAATCATCGGCCCATAAAAACGAAAACGCACCATCGGCCCACCGGGCAAATGCCCGGTATGCCCGATGGCCAGTCCAGCTATGGATGTGTGAAAAACTTCAGCGATGGAGATAATATGACTTCTTATGGAATTTGTGTTTTCAAACATATCTTGTTTGTTTCCTGTAAGTTCAGATCAGACCCGTGGTGCAGGTGAAAATGGACCTTCAGGGAAGGAACTGAGATCAGTCCAACTTACTCAGGTAAGGCTTTTCAGGCCTATTCCCAGAGCTTGTAAACAAACATGTTAACAGCATATTATTCTTCTTCTTTTGGCTACTTCGGAGTAAATAAAGCAAAATACACCCTTTGGTTTGTAACTTTTTAAATTCCTTTGAAAATAACACTTTTTAAGTTAGGTTTCTGTTTGCCTACTTGTACCAAAGTGACTGTACTTGAGCTCTCTCTTCCAACTCCTGAGTGAAATTTCTGCCTCGTTAGATGCTAAATGCTCCACTGTATTTACCAGCTAGCCACTAACTGTGTCTGTTTGTGGTTCAGTGTTGAGCAAATGTAGTGCATTTTCAA